>NC_080630.1:869413-957689 GCF_027887145.1 Ammospiza caudacuta | reverse complement strand
AGCCGGAGCAGGGGGAGGTCCTGGGGTCACTTTGGGTCAGTTTGGGTCATTTTAAACCATTTGGATCCATTTTGAATCATTTAGGGTCGTTTTTGGGTCATTTTGGGTCGTTTTGGGTCACTAAAATTAATTTATGGTGATTGAGGGCAATGGGTGGTCAAGGGGTCACTTTGGGTCACCATGGCCGGAGCGGCCGGAGCGGCCGGCAGAGCGTCCAGCCGGAGCAGGGGGAAGTCCTGGGGTCACTTTGGGTCATTTTGGGTCATTTTGGGTCATTTTGGGGCCATTTTGGGTCATTTTGGGTCATTATGGGCAATGGGTGCTCAAGGCGTCGTTTGTGGTCATTTATGGTCATTTGTGGTCACGGTGGCCGGAGCGGCCGGCAGAGCGTCCAGCCGGAGCAGGGGGAGGTCCTGGGGTCACTTTGGGTCATTTTTGGGTCATTTTGGGTCATTTTGGGGCCATTTTGGGTCATTTTTGGTCATTTTTGGTCATTATGGGCAATGGGTGGTCAAGGGGTCACTTTGGGGCATTTTGGGTCAGTGGTCACTCAGTGGTCAGGGGTCACTCAGGGGTCACTCGGGGGTCACTCGGGGGTCACTCAGGGGTCACTCGGGGGTCACTCAGGGGTCACTCACCATGGTGGTCAGGATGTATTTGTAGAACGTCGACGTCATCCCCAGCTCCGAGGCCTGGGGGGGGGGGGCACCAGGGTGGGTCTGAACCCCCAAAATTCCCTCAAAAACCCCCAAAATACCCCAAAGTGTCCAAACCCCCTCAAAACCCCCCAAAAATTTCCTCAGAAATCACCCCCAAATCCCCCAAAAAAATCAACACAAAATCCCCCCCAAAATCCCCCCAAAAAACCTTCAAATCCACCCCCAAAACCCCCAAAATCCCCACAAAATTCCCGAAATCCGCCCAAAAATTGGCACAAAATCCGCCCGAAACGCCCAAAAATCAGCAAAAAAAATTCCCAAAAATCAGCAAAAAAACGCCGCAAACCTTGCGAAACAATCAAGCAAAAAAACTCAGGAAAAAATTCACCCAAAAGTCACCAAAATCCACACAAAACCACCCCAAAACGCCCCAAAATCAACACCAAACCACTCCAAAACCCCCAAATGTCCAAAAATCGGCCCAAATTGCCCCAAATTGCCCCGACCTTGGCGAGCACGAGGCCGGCGGTGGCGGCGCCGCCGTCGATGATGATGGTCGGCACTTTGTCGTCCCAAAAATCCACACAAAACCACCCCAAAACCCGAAAAATCCACACAAAACCACCCCAAAACTCCCAAAAATCAGCACAAAACCACCCCAAAACTCCAAAAATCCACACAAAACCACCCCAAAACTCCCAAAAATCCACACAAAACCACCCCAAAACTCCCAAAAATCCGCACAAAACCACCCCAAAACTCCCAAAAATCCACACAAAACCACCCCAAAACCCCAAAAATCAACACAAAACCTCCCCAAAACTCCCAAAAATCCACACAAAGCCACCCCAAAACTCCGAAAATCCACACAAAACCACCCCAATACCCCAAAAATCCACACAAAACCACCCCAAAACTCCCAAAAATCCACACAAAACCACCCCAAAACTCCCAAAAATCCACTCAAAACCACCCCAAAACTCCCAAAAATCCACACAAAACCACCCCAAAACTCCCAAAAATCCACACAAAACCACCCCAAAACTCCCAAAAATCCACACAAAACCACCCCAAATCTCCCAAAAATCCGCACAAAACCACCCCAAAACTCCCAAAATCCACACAAAACCACCCCAAAACCCCAAAAATCCACTCAAAACCACCCCAAAACCCCAAAAATCCGCACAAAACCACCCCAAAACTCCCAAAAATCAACACAAAACCACCCCAAAACCCCAAAAATCAACACAAAACCTCCCCAAAACTCCCAAAAATCAGCACAAAACCACCCCAAAACTCCCAAAAATCCACACAAAACCACCCCAAAACTCCCAAAAATCAGCACAAAACCACCCCAAAACTCCCAAAAATCAGCACAAAACCACCCCAAAACTCCCAAAAATCCACACAAAACCACCCCAAAACTCCCAAAAATCAGCACAAAACCACCCCAAAACTCCCAAAAATCCACACAAAACCACCCCAAAACTCCCAAAAATCCACACAAAACCACCCCAAAACTCCCAAAAATCAGCACAAAACTCCCAAGAGAGTCCCAAAACCCCAAAAATCGGCCCAAATTTTCCCAAATTGCCCCAACCTTGGCGAGCACGAGGCCGGCGGTGGCGGCGCCGCCGTCGATGATGATGGTCGGCGCTTTGCCGTCCCAAAACTCCGAAAAATCCACACAAAACCACCCCAAAACTCCCAAAAATCCACACAAAACCACCCCAAAACTCCCAAAAATCCACACAAAACCACCCCAAAACTCCCAAAAATCAGCACAAAACCACCCCAAAACTCCCAAAAATCCACACAAAACCACCCCAAAACCCCAAAAATCCACACAAACCACCCCAAAACTCCCAAAAATCAACACAAAACCACCCCAAAACCCCAAAAATCCACACAAAACCACCCCAAAACTCCCAAAAATCCACACAAAACCACCCCAAAACCCCAAAAATCCGCACAAAACCACCCCAAAACTCCCAAAAATCAGCACAAAACCACCCCAAAACTCCCAAAAATCAGCACAAAACCACCCCAAAACTCCCAAAAATCCACACAAAACCACCCCAAAACTCCCAAAAATCAGCACAAAACCACCCCTAAACCCCAAAAATCCGCACAAAACCACCCCAAATCTCCCAAAAATCCACACAAAACCACCCCAAAACTCCCAAAAATCAGCACAAAACCACCCCAAAACCCCAAAAATCCACACAAAACCACCCCAAAACTCCCAAAAATCCACACAAAACCACCCCTAAACCCCAAAAATCCACACAAAACCACCCCAAAACTCCCAAAAATCCACACAAAACCACCCCAAAACCCCAAAAATCCACACAAAACCACCCCAAAACCCCAAAAATCCACACAAAACCACCCCAAAACTCCCAAAAATCAGCACAAAACCACCCCAAAACTCCCAAAAATCCACACAAAACCACCCCAAAACTCCCAAAAATCCACACAAAACCACCCCAAAACTCCCAAAAATCAGCACAAAACTCCCAAGAGAGTCCCAAAACCCCAAAAATCGGCCCAAATTTTCCCAAATTGCCCCAACCTTGGCGAGCACGAGGCCGGCGGTGGCGGCGCCGCCGTCGATGATGATGGTCGGCGCTTTGTCGTCCCAAAACTCCCAAAAATCCACACAAAACCACCCCAAAACTCCCAAAAATCCACACAAAACCACCCCAAAACTCCCAAAAATCCACACAAAACCACCCCAAAACCCCAAAAATCCACACAAAACCACCCCAAAACTCCCAAAAATCCACACAAAACCACCCCAAAACTCCCAAAAATCAGCACAAAACCACCCCAAAACCCCAAAAATCCACACAAAACCACCCCAAAACTCCCAAAAATCCACACAAAACCACCCCAAAACTCCCAAAAATCCACACAAAACCACCCCAAAACTCCCAAAAATCAGCACAAAACCACCCCAAAACTCCCAAAAATCAGCACAAAACCACCCCAAAACCCCAAAAATCCACACAAAACCACCCCAAAACTCCCAAAAATCCACACAAAACCACCCCAAAACCCCAAAAATCCACACAAAACCACCCCAAAACTCCCAAAAATCCACACAAAGCCACCCCAAAACCCCAAAAATCCACACAAAACCACCCCAAAACTCCCAAAAATCCACTCAAAACCACCCCAAAACTCCCAAAAATCAGCACAAAACCACCCCTAAACCCCAAAAATCCACACAAAGCCACCCCAAAACCCCAAAAATCCACACAAAACCACCCCAAAACTCCCAAAAATCCACACAAAACCACCCCAAAACTCCCAAAAATCCATACAAAACCACCCCAAAACTCCCAAAAATCCACACAAAACCACCCCAAAACTCCCAAAAATCAGCACAAAACCACCCCAAAACTCCCAAAAATCAACACAAAGCCACCCCAAAACTCTGAAAAATCCACACAAAACCACCCCAAAACTCCCAAAAATCAGCACAAAACCACCCCAAAACTCCCAAAAATCAGCACAAAACCACCCCAAAACCCCAAAAATCCACACAAAACCACCCCAAAACTCCCAAAATCCACACAAAACCACCCCTAAACCCCAAAATCCACACAAAACCACCCCAAAACTCCCAAAATCCACACAAAACCACCCCAAAACTCCCAAAAATCAGCACAAAACTCCCAAAAGAGTCCCAAAAGCCAAAAAAATCCGCCCAAAATGCCCCAAAATCCGCCCCGACCTTGGCGAGCACGAGGCCGGCGGTGGCGGCGCCGCCGTCGATGATGATGGTCGGCGCTTTGCCGTCCCAAAACTCCGAAAAATCCACACAAAACCACCCCAAAACTCCCAAAAATCCACACAAAACCACCCCAAAACTCCCAAAAATCAGCACAAAACTCCCAAAAATCGGCCCAAAATGCCCCAAAATCCGCCCCGACCTTGGCGAGCACGAGGCCGGCGGTGGCGGCGCTGCCGTCGATGATGATGGTCGGCACTTTGTCGTCCCAAAACTCCCAAAAATCCACACAAAACCACCCCAAAACTCCCAAAAATCAGCACAAAACTCCCAAAAATCGGCCCAAAATGCCCCAAAATCCGCCCCGACCTTGGCGAGCACGAGGCCGGCGGTGGCGGCGCTGCCGTCGATGATGATGGTCGGCACTTTGTCGTCGCGGATTTCCTTCAGCAGCGGCGTCGGGTCCTGCTCGGCGTCCAGGACGCGCACGGAGAGCGCCTCGCGCGAGATCAGGAACTGCCGCACCAGCTCCTCCAGCCGCAGCAGGCCTGGGAACCCAAAATCGGCAAAATTCACCCCAAAATCCGCGCCGGAATACGCGGAACCAGCAGCGGAATCAACCACAAAAATCCCAAAATCAGCAGTAAAATCGTCACCAAAGTAAGCACCGAGAACGCCAAAACCAGCCCCCGAATTGGTCCAAAAATCACAAAATCCGCCCCGAAATCAGCAAGGAAATCTGCCCCAAAATCAGTGACCAAAACACTGAAATCAGCCCCAAAATCGGCCCCAAAATCGGCCCCAAAATCGGGCCCCCAAATTGGTCACAAAACCCCCAAAATCAGCCCCAAAAACTGCAAAATCAGCACTAAAATCTGCCTCGAAATCAGGCCCAAAATCTGCGCCAGAAACCTCAAAACCAGCCCCAAAATCAGCTCCAAAATCGGTCACAAAACTCCCAAAATCAGCCTCAAAACTGGTCAAAAACCTCTCAAAATCTGCCCCAAAATCAGTCACAAAAATCCCCAAAATCCCCAAAATCCACCCCAAAATCCACCCCAAAATCAACTTCAAAATCAGCCCCAAACTCCCTGAAATCAGATGCAAAATCAGCCCCAAAAAAACTCAAAATCAGCCCCAAAATCAGCCCCAAAAACCCCAAAATTCTCCCCAAAATCAGCCCCAAAACCCCTGAAATCAGCCCCAAAATCAGCACCAAAATCGGTCACAAAAATCCCCAAAATCAGCCCCAAAATCAGCCCCAAAATCGGTCACAAAACTCCCAAAATCAGCCCCAAAACTGGTCAAAAACCCCTCAAAATCTGCCCCAAAATCAATCACAAAAATCAGTCACAAAAATCCCCAAAACCCCCAAAATCCACCCCAAAATCCACCCCAAAATCAACCTCAAAATCAGCCCCAAACCCCCCGAAATCAGATGCAAAATCAGCCCCAAAAACCTCAAAATTCACCCCAAAAACCCAAAACTTCACCCCAAAATCAGCCCCAAAATCAGCCCCAAAAACCCCAAAATTCACCCCAAAATCAGCCCCAAAACCCCCAAAATTCACCCCCAAATCAGCCCTAAAATCAGCCCCAAAAACCCCAAAATTCACACCAAAATCAGCCCCAAAAACCCCAAAATTCACCCCAAAAACCCCAAAATTCAGCCCCAAAATCAGCCCCAAAATCAGCCCCAAAATCAGCCCCAAAAACCCCAAAATTCACCCCAAAATCAGCCCCAAAATCGGTCACAAAACTCCCAAAATCAGCCCCAAAACTGGTCAAAAACCTCTCAAAATCTGCCCCAAAATCAGTCACAAAATCCCCAAAATCCCCAAAATCCACCCCAAAATCCACCCCAAAATCAACCTCAAAATCAGCCCCAAACTCCCTGAAATCAGATGCAAAATCAGCCCCAAAAACCTCAAAATTCACCCCAAAAACCCAAAACTTCACCCCAAAATCAGCCCCAAAAACCCCAAAATTCACCCCAAAATCAGCCCCAAAAACCCCAGAATTCACCCCAAAATCAGCCCCAAAATCAGCCCCAAAAAGCCCAGAATTCACCCCAAAATCAGCCCCAAAATCAGCCCCAAAAACCCCAGAATTCACCCCAAAATTCACCCCAAAATCAGCCCCAAAATCAGCCCCAAAAACCCCAAAATTCACCCCAAAATCAGCCCTAAAATCAGCCCCAAAAACCCCAAAATTCACACCAAAATCAGCCCCAAAAACCCCAAAATTCACCCCAAAAACCCCAAAATTCAGCCCCAAAATCAGCCCCAAAATCAGCCCCAAAAACCCCAAAATTCACCCCAAAATCAGCCCTAAAATCAGCCCCAAAAACCCCAAAATTCACCCCAAAATCAGCCCCAAAATCAGCCCCAAAATCGGTCACAAAACTCCCAAAATCAGCCCCAAAACTGGTCAAAAACCCCTCAAAATCTGCCCCAAAATCAGTCACAAGAATCAGTCACAAAATCCCCAAAACCCCCAAAATCCACCCCAAAATCAACCCCAAAATCAACCTCAAAATCAGCCCCAAACCCCCCGAAATCAGATGCAAAATCAGCCCCAAAAACCTCAAAATTCACCCCAAAAACCCAAAACTTCACCCCAAAATCAGCCCCAAAATCAGCCCCAAAAACCCCAGAATTCACCCCAAAATTCACCCCAAAATCAGCCCCAAAATCAGCCCCAAAAACCCCAAAATTCACCCCCAAATCAGCCCTAAAATCAGCCCCAAAATCAGCCCCAAAAACCCCAAAATTCACCCCAAAATCAGCCCCAAAATTAGCCCCAAAAACCCCAAAATTCAGCCCCAAAATCAGCCCCAAAATTAGCCCCAAAAACCCCAAAATTCACCCCAACATCAGCCCCAAAAACCCCAAAATTCACACCAAAATCAGCCCCAAAAACCCCAAAATTCACCCCAAAAACCCCAAAATTCAGCCCCAAAATCAGCCCTAAAATCAGCCCCAAAAACCCCAAAATTCACCCCAAAATCAGCCCCAAAATCAGCCCCAAAATCGGTCACAAAACTCCCAAAATCAGCCCCAAAACTGGTCAAAAACCTCTCAAAATCTGCCCCAAAATCAGTCACAAAAATCCCCAAAATCCCCAAAATCCACCCCAAAATCAACCCCAAAATCAACCTCAAAATCAGCCCCAAACTCCCTGAAATCAGATGCAAAATCAGCCCCAAAAAAAATCAAAATCAGCCCCAAAATCAGCCCCAAAAACCCCAAAATTCACCCCAAAATCAGCCCCAAAAACCCCAAAATTCACCCCAAAATTCACCCCAAAAACCCCGAAATCTGCCCCAACATCAGCCCCAAAAACCCCAAAATTCACCCCAAAATCAGCCCCAAAATCAGCACCAAAATCGGTCACAAAAATCCCCGAAATCTGCCCCAAAATTGGCCCCAAAATCAGCCCCAAAATGTCCCAAAGAAATCCCAATAATCCCCAATAAATTCCTATTAATCCCTAATAAATCCCTAATAAATCCCCAATAAATCCCCAATAAAACCCCATAAATGACTCCAAATTTTCCCAAAAAATCCCAAATTTTCCCAATTTCCTCACACTCAGCCCTGGCACAGATCAGCGAGGCCGGGGGGGCGCGGAGGCTGCGCAGGAGCCCCCCAGGGCCCGAATAGCCCCATTAACCCCTAATAAATCGCTAATAAATCCCTAATAAATCGCTAATAAATCCCCAATAAATCCCCAATAAAAGCCCCAAATTTTCCCAAATTTTCCCAATTTCCTCACACTCAGCTCTAGCACAGATCAGCGAGGCCGGGGGGGCGCGGAGGCTGCACAGGAGCCCCCCCAGGGCCCAAATAGCCCCATTAACCCCTAATAAATCCCTAATAAATCGCTAATAAATCCCCAATAAATCCCCAATAAAATCCCCAAATTTTCCCAAATTTTTTCAATTTCCTCACACTCAGCCCTGGCACAGATGAGCGAGGCCGGGGGGGCACGGAGGCTGCGCAGGAGCCCCCCAGGGCCCGAATAGCCCCATTAACCCCTAATAAATCCCTAATAAATCCCTAATAAATCCCCAATAAAAGCCCCAAATTTTCCCAAATTTTCCCAAATTTTCCCAATTTCCTCACACTCAGCCCTGGCACAGATGAGGGAGGCCGGGGGGGCGCGGAGGCTGCGCAGGAGCCCCCCCAAGCCCCGAATAGCCCCATTAACCCCTAATAAATCCCTAATAAATCCCTAATAAATCCCCAATAAATCCTCAATAAATCCCCAAAAAATCCCCAAATTTTCCCAAATTTCCCAAATCTCTCACACTCAGCCCTGGCACAGATCAGCGAGGCCGGGGGGGCACGGAGGCTGCGCAGGAGCCCCCCAGGGCCCGAATAGCCCCATTAATTCCTAATAAATCGCTAATAAATCGCTAATAAATCCCCAATAAATCCCCAATAAAAGCCCCAAATTTTCCCAAATTTTCCCAATTTCCTCACACTCAGCCCTGGCACAGATGAGGGAGGCCGGGGGGGCGCGGAGGCTGCGCAGGAGCCCCCCCAGGGCCCAAATAGCCCCATTAACCCCTAATAAATCGCTAATAAATCCCTAATAAATCCCTAATAAATCCCTAATAAATCCCCAATAAAAGCCCCAAAAAATCCCAAATTTTCCCAATTTCCTCACACTCAGCTCTAGCACAGATCAGCGAGGCCGGGGGGGCGCGGAGGCTGCACAGGAGCCCCCCAGGGCCCGAATAGCCCCATTAATCCCTAATAAATCCTTAATAAATCCCTAATAAATCCCGAATAAATCCCCAATAAAAGCCCCAAATTTTCCCAAATTTTCCCAATTTCCTCACACTCAGCCCTGGCACAGATGAGGGAGGCCGGGGGGGCGCGGAGGCTGCGCAGGAGCCCCCCCAGGGCCTGGCTCACGTCCTCGTTGCTGGGGTAGAGGCTGAGGGCGGCCAAGCGCAGCAGGGGAGGCCGGGGGGCGTCCTCGGGGCCCACGCGGATGTGCGGGATCTGCGGGGGGAAAATCGGGGAGAAAATCGGCACAAAATCAGCGAAATTGGCACCAAAATCAGCACCGAAACCTGCCCCAAAATCAGCAAAAAAATCAGCAAAAAATTCCAACCCAAAAGCCCCGAAATCGGCAACGAAATCAGCACAGAAATCCACCCCAAAAACCCCCAAAATCAGCACCGAAATCAGCAACAAAATCAGCAAAAAATTCCAACCCAAACCTCTAAAATCAGCAACAAAATCAGTGAAATTCGCACCAAAATCAGCACCGAAACCGGCCCCAAAATCAGCAAAAAAATCAGCAAAAAATTCCAACCCAAACCCCTAAAATCAGCAACAAAATCAGCACAGAAATCCACCCCAAAAACCCCCAAAATCAGCAAAAAAATCAACACAGAAATCCACCCCAAAAACCCCCAAAATCAGCAACAAAATCAGCACAGAAATCCACCCCAAAAACCCCCAAAATCAGCACCAAAACCTGCCCCAAAATCAGCAACAAAATCAGCACAGAAATCCACCCCAAAAAAACCAAAATCAGCAACAAAACCTGCCCCAAAATCAGCCCCAAAATCAGCTCAACATTCCAAAAAATCAGCTCAACATTCCACCCCAAAGCCCCAAAATCAGCACCAAAACCTGCCCCAAAATCAGCAAAAAAATCAGCAAAAAATTCCAACCCAAACCCCCAAAATCAGCAACAAAATCAGCACAGAAATCCACAGCAAAAACCCCAAAATCAGCAACAAAATCACCACAAAAATCCACCCCAAAAACCCCAAAATCAGCACCAAAACCTGCCCCAAAATCAGCAAAAAAATCAGCTCAGAAATCCACCCCAAAGCCCCAAAATCAGCAACAAAACGTGCCCAAAAATCAGCAAAAAAATCAGCAAAACTTCCAACCCAAACCTCTAAAATCAGCATCAAAATCAGTGAAATTAGCACCAAAATCAGCATCCAAATCTGCCCCAAAATCAGCAAAAAAATCAGCAAAAAATTCCAACCCAAAAGCCCCAAAATCGGCAACGAAATCAGCACAGAAATCCACCCCAAAAACCCCCAAAATCAGCACCGAAATCAGCAACAAAATCAGCAAAAAATTCCAACCCAAACCTCTAAAATCAGCAACAAAATCAGTGAAATTCGCACCAAAATCAGCACCGAAACCGGCCCCAAAATCAGCACTGAAATCAGCAAAAAATTCCAACCCAAACCCCTAAAATCAGCAACGAAATCAGCACAGAAATCCACCCCAAAAACCCCCAAAATCAGCAACAAAACCTGCCCCAAAATCAGCAACAAAATCAGCACAGAAATCCACCCCTAAAACCCCAAAATCAGCAACAAAATCAGCACAGAAATCCACCCCAAAAACCCCAAAATCAGCAACAAAATCAGCACAGAAATCCACCCCAAAAACCCCAAAATCAGCACTGAAAGCAGCAAAAAAAATCAGCCCCAAAATCAGCAAAAAGCAGCAGCAAAATTAGCACAGAAATGAGTAACAAGATCGGCCCAAAATCAGCACAAAACCAATGAAAGCAGCACCAAAATCAGCAAAAAATTCAGCACAGAAAAATCAGTGACAAATCCCCCAAATCAGCATCAAAATCAGCAAAAAAATCAGGCCAAAATTCCAACCCAAAGCCCCAAAATCAGCAACAAAATCAGCACAGAAATCCACCCCAAAAACCCCAAAATCGGCAACAAAATCAGCAAAAAAATCAGCAAAAAATTCCAACCCAAACCCCTAAAATCAGCAACAAAATCAGTGAAATTCGCACCAAAATCAGCATCAAAATCTGCCCCAAAATCAGCACTTAAATAAGCACAGAAATCAGCAAAAAACAGCAACAAAATTAGCACAGAAATCAGCAACAAAATCCCCAAAATCAGCACAGAAACCAGCAAAAAACAACAACAAAATCAACACAGAAATCAGCAACAAAATCCCCAAAATCAGCACAAAACCAGTGAGAGCAGCACCAAAATCAGCAAAAAAAATCAGCAAAAAATTCCAACCCAAACCCCAAAATCAGCAACAAAATCAGCACAGAAATCCACCCCAAAAACCCCAAAATCAGCACCGAAAGCAGCAAAAAAAATCAGCCCCAAAATCAGCAGCAAAAGCAGCAGCAAAATTAGCACAGAAATGAGTAACAAGATCGGCCCAAAATCAGCACAAAACCAGTGAGAGCAGCGCCAAAATCAGCAAAAAATTCAGCACAGAAAAATCAGTGACAAATCCCCCAAATCAGCACCAAAATCAGCAAAAAAAATCAGCAAAAAATTCCAATCCAAACCCCTAAAATCAGCAACAAAATCAGTGAAATTCGCACCAAAATCAGCATCAAAATCAGCAAAAAAATCAGGCCAAAATTCCAACCCAAAGCCCCAAAATCAGCAACAAAATCAGCACAGAAATCCACCCCAAAAACCCCGAAATCAGCAACAAAATCAGCACAGAAATCCACCCCAAAAATCCCAAAATCAGCACCAAAACCAGCAAAAAAATCAGCAAAAAATTCCAATCCAAACCCCTAAAATCAGCATCAAAATCAGTGAAATTAGCACCAAAATCAGCATCAAAATCTGCCCCAAAATCAGCACTGAAATCAGCACAGAAATCAGCAAAAAACAGCAACAAAATCAACACAGAAATCAGCAACAAAATCCCCAAAATCAGCACAAAACCAGTGAGAGCAGCACCAAAATCAGCAAAAAAATCAGCACAGAAAAATCAGTGACAAAATCCCCAAAATCAGCAAAAAAATCAGCACAGAAATCCACCCCAAAAACCCCAAAATCAGCACCAAAATCAGCACAGAAATCCACCCCAAAAACCCCAAAATCAGCACCGAAAGCAGCAAAAAAAATCAGCCCCAAAATCAGCAAAATCAGCAGCAAAATTAGCACAGAAATGAGTAACAAGATCGGCCCAAAATCAGCACAAAACCAATGAAAGCAGCACCAAAATCAGCAAAAAATTCAGCACAGAAAAATCAGTGACAAATCCCCCAAATCAGCATCAAAATCAGCAAAAAAAAATCAGCAAAAAATTCCAATCCAAACCCCTAAAATCAGCATCAAAATCAGTGAAATTAGCACCAAAATCAGCATCAAAATCAGCAAAAAAAATCAGGCCAAAATTCCAACCCAAAGCCCCAAAATCAGCAACAAAATCAGCACAGAAATCCACCCCAAAAACCCCAAAATCAGCAACAAAATCAGCACAGAAATCCACCCCAAAAACCCCAAAATCAGCACTGAAAGCAGCAAAAAAAATCAGCCCCAAAATCAGCAAAAAGCAGCAGCAAAATTAGCACAGAAATGAGTAACAAGATCGGCCCAAAATCAGCACAAAACCAATGAAAGCAGCACCAAAATCAGCAAAAAATTCAGCACAGAAAAATCAGTGACAAATCCCCCAAATCAGCATCAAAATCAGCAAAAAAATCAGGCCAAAATTCCAACCCAAAGCCCCAAAATCAGCAACAAAATCAGCACAGAAATCCACCCCAAAAACCCCAAAATCGGCAACAAAATCAGCAAAAAAATCAGCAAAAAATTCCAACCCAAACCCCTAAAATCAGCAACAAAATCAGTGAAATTCGCACCAAAATCAGCATCAAAATCTGCCCCAAAATCAGCACTTAAATAAGCACAGAAATCAGCAAAAAACAGCAACAAAATTAGCACAGAAATCAGCAACAAAATCCCCAAAATCAGCACAGAAACCAGCAAAAAACAACAACAAAATCAACACAGAAATCAGCAACAAAATCCCCAAAATCAGCACAAAACCAGTGAGAGCAGCACCAAAATCAGCAAAAAAAATCAGCAAAAAATTCCAACCCAAACCCCAAAATCAGCAACAAAATCAGCACAGAAATCCACCCCTAAAACCCCAAAATCAGCAACAAAATCAGCACAGAAATCCACCCCAAAAACCCCAAAATCAGCAACAAAATCAGCACAGAAATCCACCCCTAAAACCCCAAAATCAGCACCGAAAGCAGCAAAAAAAATCAGCCCCAAAATCAGCAGCAAAAGCAGCAGCAAAATTAGCACAGAAATGAGTAACAAGATCGGCCCAAAATCAGCACAAAACCAGTGAGAGCAGCGCCAAAATCAGCAAAAAATTCAGCACAGAAAAATCAGTGACAAATCCCCCAAATCAGCACCAAAATCAGCAAAAAAAATCAGCAAAAAATTCCAATCCAAACCCCTAAAATCAGCATCAAAATCAGTGAAATTAGCACCAAAATCAGCATCAAAATCAGCAAAAAAATCAGGCCAAAATTCCAACCCAAAGCCCCAAAATCAGCAACAAAATCAGCACAGAAATCCACCCCAAAAACCCCGAAATCAGCAACAAAATCAGCACAGAAATCCACCCCAAAAATCCCAAAATCAGCACCAAAACCAGCAAAAAAATCAGCAAAAAATTCCAATCCAAACCCCTAAAATCAGCATCAAAATCAGTGAAATTAGCACCAAAATCAGCATCAAAATCTGCCCCAAAATCAGCACTGAAATCAGCACAGAAATCAGCAAAAAACAGCAACAAAATCAACACAGAAATCAGCAACAAAATCCCCAAAATCAGCACAGAAATCAGCAAAAAACAGCGACAAAATCAACACAGAAATCAGCAACAAAATCCCCCAAAATCAGCCCAAAATCAGCACAAAATCAGAGCTGAAATCAGCAGAAAACTGAGCCCAAAACTCCACCCCAAAACCCCAAAATCGGCCCCAAAACCCCAAAATCAGCCCCAAAAACCCCAAAATCGGCCCCAAAAACCCCAAAATTGGCCCCAAAATTGGCCTGGAATCAGCACCAAAATCCACAAAATCAGCACAGAAATCAGCAAAAAAAACCAGCCCCAAAATCAGCACCAAAATGAGCCCTAAAATCGGGGATTTTGGGGTTTGGGGCTGATTTTGGGGGTGATTTTTTTGGGTGGATTTGGGTGATTTTTGGGGTAATTTTGGAGGTGATTTTTGGGGTAATTTTGGAGGTGATTTTTGGGGGATTTTGGGTGACTTACGGGGCGATTTTTGCGGTGATTTTTTGGGTGGTTTTTAGGGGTTTTGGGGTAATTGTTGGGGTGATTTTTTTTGGATGACTGTTGGGGTTTTTTGGGGTGGGTTTGGGGATGATTTTTGGGGTGAATTTTGGGTTTTTGGGGTCTCTCACCTCCTTCTCCCCGCAGATGTGACTGACCGTGGCCGCAGCGGCCGGGCTGGCGGCCGGACCCAGCACCGAGACCACGCCCTTGGGCAGGATCTGACACACTGAGGGAACCCCAAAATCCCAGAAATTCACCCCAAATCCCCAAATCCCTCCAAATCCTCCCAAATCCCCCCGAAAATCCCCACAAAATCCCCCCCAAAATCCCCAAATTCCCCCCCAAATCTCAAATCCCAGACCACGCCCTTGGGCAGGATCTGACACACTGAGGGAACCCCAAAATCCCAGAAATTCACCCCAAATCCCCAAATCCCTCCAAATCCTCCCAAATCCCCCCAAAAATCCCCACAAAATCCCCAAATTCCCCCCCAAATCTCAAATCCCAGACCCTTGGGCAGGATCTGACACACTGAAACCCCAAAATGCCCTGAATTCACCCCAAATCTGAACCCCAGAATTCCCCTGAACCCCAAATCCCCCCAAAATCCCCCCCAAAATCCCCCGAATCCACCCTGAATTCACCCCAAATCCAAATCCCGAACCCCAAATCCCCTCCCAGTACAAACCAGTAACCCCGAATCCCCCCAAAAACCCCCCAAAACCCCCAAATCCCCCCCAAACTCCCCGTAAATCCCCTCCCAGCCCAAACCAGTACAAACCAGTAACCCCAAATCCCCCCAAAACCACAATCCAACCCCTCCATTTCCCCCTCCCAGTCCATCCCAGTACAAACCAGTCCCTCCCAGTTTAAACCAGTACAAACCAGTACAAACCAGTCCCTCCCAGTACAAACCAGTGACCCCAATCCCCCTTTAACCCTTTCCCAGCCCCTCCGTGCGCTCGCAGCTCCCCCTGGTGGCGGCTTTGGGAACTGCAGCGCCCTCCCAGTTTGTCCCAGCGCCTGCCCCGCCCGCTCCCAGTGTGTCCATCCCAGTCCATCCCAGTCCATCCCAGTCAGTCCCAGTCCATCCCAGTCCATCCCAGTCCCTCCCAGTCCCTCCCAGTCCCTCCCAGTCCATCCCAGTCAGTCCCAGTCTGTCCCAGTCCATCCCAGTCCATCCCAGTCAGTCCCAGTCAGTCCCAGTCAGTCCCAGTCCATCCCAGTCCATCCCAGTCTGTCCCAGTCCATCCCAGTCCATCCCAGTCCCTCCCAGTCCCTCCCAGTCCATCCCAGTCCATCCCAGTCCCTCCCAGTCCATCCCAGTCAGTCCCAGTGCATCCCAGTCCATCCCAGTCCATCCCAGTTCCCTCCCAGTCCCTCCCAGTCCATCCCAGTCCATCCCAGTCCATCCCAGTACAAACCAGTAACCTCAAATCCCCTTTAACCCTTTCCCAGTCCCTCCCAGTCCCTCCCAGTCCCTCCCAGTCCATCCCAGTCAGTCCCAGTCCATCCCAGTCCCTCCCAGTCCATCCCAGTCCCTCCCAGTCCATCCCAGTGTGTCCCAGTGCATCCCAGTCCCTCCCAGTCCATCCCAGTCCATCCCAGTCCATCCCAGTACAAACCAGTAACCTCAAATCCCCTTTAACCCTTTCCCAGTCCCTCCCAGTCCATCCCAGTCCATCCCAGTCCGTCCCAGCCCCTCCCAGTCCATCCCAGTCAGTCCCAGTCCATCCCAGTCCATCCCAGTCCATCCCAGTTCCCTCCCAGTCCATCCCAGTCCCTCCCAGTCCATCCCAGTGTGTCCCAGTGCATCCCAGTCCCTCCCAGTCCGTCCCAGTCCATCCCAGTCCCTCCCAGTTCCCTCCCAGTCCATCCCAGTCCCTCCCAGTCCATCCCAGTCCCTCCCAGTCCCTCCCAGTTCCCTCCCAGTCCGTCCCAGTCCCTCCCAGTCCATCCCAGTCCCTCCCAGTCCCTCCCAGTTCCCTCCCAGTCCCTCCCAGTCCATCCCAGTCCATCCCAGTCCATCCCAGTCCATCCCAGTACAAACCAGTAACCTCAAATCCCCTTTAACCCTTTCCCAGTCCGTCCCAGTCCCTCCCAGTCCGTCCCAGTCCCTCCCAGTCCCTCCCAGTCCCTCCCAGTCCCTCCCAGTCCATCCCAGTCAGTCCCAGTCCATCCCAGTCCCTCCCAGTCCATCCCAGTCCCTCCCAGTCCATCCCAGTCCCTCCCAGTCCATCCCAGTGTGTCCCAGTGCATCCCAGTCCCTCCCAGTCCATCCCAGTCCATCCCAGTCCATCCCAGTACAAACCAGTAACCTCAAATCCCCTTTAACCCTTTCCCAGTCCCTCCCAGTCCCTCCCAGTCCCTCCCAGTTCCCTCCCAGTCCATCCCAGTCCCTCCCAGTCCCTCCCAGTCCCTCCCAGTCCCTCCCAGTCCCTCCCAGTTCCCTCCCAGTCCGTCCCAGTCCCTCCCAGTCCGTCCCAGTCCATCCCAGTCCATCCCAGTTCCCTCCCAGTCCATCCCAGTCCCTCCCAGTTCCCTCCCAGTCCATCCCAGTCCCTCCCAGTCCATCCCAGTCCCTCCCAGTCCATCCCAGTCCCTCCCAGTCCATCCCAGTTTGCTCCCAGTTCAACTTCGCACCTCAATGTCTCAATCCCAGTCCGTCCCAGTCCATCCCAGTCCATCCCAGTCAGTCCCAGTCAGTCCCAGTCCCTCCCAGTCCATCCCAGTTGCCTCCCAGTCCATCCCAGTCCCTCCCAGTCCATCCCAGTTCCCTCCCAGTCCCTCCCAGTCCGTCCCAGTCCATCCCAGTACAAACCAGTAACCTCAAATCCCCTTTAACCCTTTCCCAGTCCCTCCCAGTCCCTCCCAGTCCCTCCCAGTCCATCCCAGCCCCTCCCAGCCCCTCCCAGTCCATCCCAGTGTGTCCCAGTGCATCCCAGTCCATCCCAGTCCCTCCCAGTCCATCCCAGTACAAACCAGTAACCTCAAATCCCCTTTAACCCTTTCCCAGTCCCTCCCAGTCCCTCCCAGTCCGTCCCAGTTCCCTCCCAGTCCATCCCAGTCCCTCCCAGTCCCTCCCAGTTCCCTCCCAGTCCATCCCAGTCCCTCCCAGTCCCTCCCAGTCCCTCCCAGTCCCTCCCAGTCCCTCCCAGTTCCCTCCCAGTCCGTCCCAGTCCCTCCCAGTCCGTCCCAGTCCATCCCAGTCCATCCCAGTTCCCTCCCAGTCCATCCCAGTCCCTCCCAGTTCCCTCCCAGTCCATCCCAGTCCCTCCCAGTCCATCCCAGTCCCTCCCAGTCCATCCCAGTTTGCTCCCAGTTCAACTTCGCACCTCAATGTCTCAATCCCAGTCCGTCCCAGTCCATCCCAGTCCATCCCAGTCAGTCCCAGTCAGTCCCAGTCCCTCCCAGTCCATCCCAGTTGCCTCCCAGTCCATCCCAGTCCCTCCCAGTCCATCCCAGTTCCCTCCCAGTCCCTCCCAGTCCGTCCCAGTCCATCCCAGTACAAACCAGTAACCTCAAATCCCCTTTAACCCTTTCCCAGTCCCTCCCAGTCCCTCCCAGTCCCTCCCAGTCCATCCCAGTCCGTCCCAGCCCCTCCCAGTCCATCCCAGTCAGTCCCAGTCCATCCCAGTCCCTCCCAGTCCCTCCCAGTCCATCCCAGTCCCTCCCAGTCCATCCCAGTCCATCCCAGTCCCTCCCAGTCCATCCCAGTCCATCCCAGTCCATCCCAGTCCATCCCAGTACAAACCAGTAACCTCAAATCCCCTTTAACCCTTTCCCAGTCCCTCCCAGTCCCTCCCAGTCCCTCCCAGTCCCTCCCAGTCCCTCCCAGTCCGTCCCAGTCCATCCCAGTCCATCCCAGTCCCTCCCAGTCCGTCCCAGTCCATCCCAGTCCATCCCAGTCCCTCCCAGTCCCTCCCAGTCCCTCCCAGTCCCTCCCAGTCCCTCCCAGTCCGTCCCAGTGCCCCCGTTCCTCACTGGTGTCGGTGGTCTCGTACTGGTTGTCGCGCTCCAGCTCGAACACCTCGAGCTCCAGGCGCGCCGGGGGCCGCCCCCCCCCCGGGCCGTTGACGCGCTCGCGGGCCAGGGCCAGGGCCAGGCGCTCCCCCCGCCCGCAGCCCCCGCGCTCGTCCAGGATGGCGGCTGGGGGGGCAAAGAGACGGGTCAGGGACCCCCGGAAACCCCCAGACCCAAAAAACCCCGGTAAAAATCCGATAAACAGCAAAAAAAACCGCTAAAAAATGACCCAAAATGGTCCAAAATGACCCAAAATGGCACTGAAATCCCCCCGCGCTCGTCCAGGATGGCGGCTGGGGAGGGACGGAAACGGGTCAGGGACCCCCGGAAACCCCCAGACCCAAAAAACACCGAAATTCCAAAAAAATTACACAAAAAAAACCCCAAAATGACCCAAAATGACCCAAAATGACCCAAAATGGCACTGAAATCTCCCCGCGCTCGTCCAGGATGGCGGCTGGGGGGGGGGGGGGAAACGGGTCAGGGACCCCCGGAAACCCCCAGACCCAAAAAACACCGAAATTCCAAAAAAATTACACAAAAAAAATCCGATAAACCACAAAAAAACAACCACAAAAAACTGCAAAAATTTTCCCAAAATCGCGGATTTTCCCCCCAAATTCTCACCCATGCGCAGCGCGGGGGTCCCGGGGGGGTCCCAAACCCCATAAAACCCCACAAAAGCCCCGAATTTTCCCAAAATCCCCAATTTTCCCCCCAAATTCTCACCCATGCGCAGCGCGGGGGTCCCAAACCCCACAAAAACCCCACAAAAACCCCGAATTTTCCCAAAATCCCCAATTTTCACCCCAATTCTCACCCATGCGCAGCGCGGGGGTCCCAAACCCCACAAAAACCCCACAAAAACCCCACAAAAACCCCACAAAAGCCCCGAATTTTCCCAAAATCCCCGAATTTCCCCCCAAATTCTCACCCATGTGCAGCGCGGGGGTCCCGGGAGGGTCCCAAACCCCACAAAAACCCCGAATTTTCCCAAAATCCCCAATTTTCGCCCAATTCTCACCCATGCGCAGCGTGGGGGTCCCAAACCCCACAAAAACCCCACAAAAACCCCACAAAAACCCCACAAAAGCCCCGAATTTTCCCAAAATCGCGGTTTTTCACCCCAAATTCTCACTCATGCGCTGCACGGGGGTCCCAAACCCCACAAAACCCAATAAAAAACCCCGAATTTTCCCAAAATCCCCAATTTTCACCCCATTTCTCACCCATGCGCAGCGCGGGGGTCCCGGCCCTGCCCCCGGGGGGTCCCGCGGGGGTCGCGGCTCCCGCCAGGAGCAGCAGCAGCAGCGCGGGGGGGGCGGGGCCCGGCATCGCCCCCTCCTCATTTGGGGGGGGCTCCGGCCGCCTGCGGGGACCCCCGCCCCAATTAGTGCCAAATTAATCCGAATTAATCCAAATAAATCCAAATAAATCCAAATAAATCCAAATAAATCAAATGAACCCGGAAATACCCCGGGGGTTGTTGGGGGAGGGGCCTGGCCCCGCCTGAGGAGACCCCCACCCAAATTTATGTCGAAAAACCCAAAATAAATCCAAATAAATCCAAATAAATCCAAATAAATCCAAATAAATCCAAATAAATCCAAATAAATCCAAATAAATCCAAATAAATCAAATACCGCGGGGGTTGTTGGGGGCGGGGCCTGGCCCCGCCTGTGGGAGACCCCCACCCCAATTAATGTCAAATAAATCCAAATAAATCCAAATAAATCCAAATAAATCCAAATAAATCCAAATAAATCCAAATAAATCCAAATAAATCAAATGAACCCAAATACCCCGGGGGTTATTGGGGGCGGGGCCCGGCATCGCCCCCTCCTCATTTGGGGGGGGCTCCGGCCGCCTGCGGGGACCCCCGCCCCAATTAATGTCAAATAAATCAAAATTAATCCAAATAAATCCAAATAAATCCAAATAAATCGAAATTAATAAAAAAAACTCAAATTAACCCAAATAACCCGGGGGTTACTGGGGGCGGGGCCTGGCCCTGCCTGTGGAGACCCCCACCCAAATTAATGTCAAATAAATCCAAATAAATCGAAATAAATCAAAATAAATCCAAATAAATCCAAATAAATCCAAATAAATCCAAATAAATCCAAATAAATCGAAATAAATCGAAATAAATCCAAATAAATCAAAATAAATCCAAATAAATCAAAATAAATCCAAATAAATCAAAATAAATCCAAATAAATCAAAATAAATCAAAATAAATCGAAACAAATCAAAATAAATCGAAATAAATCAAAATAAATCCAAATAAATCGAAATAAATCCAAATAAATCGAAATAAATCAAAATAAATCCAAATAAATCCAAATAAATCGAAACAAATCAAAATAAATCGAAATAAATCCAAATAAATCCAAATAAATCGAAATAAATCAAAATAAATCCAAATAAATCGAAATAAATCGAAATAAATCCAAATAAATCCAAATAAATCCAAATAAATCAAAATAAATCAAAATAAATCAAAATAAATCCAAATAAATCGAAATAAATCCAAATAAATCCAAATAAATCCAAATAAATCCAAATAAATCAAAATAAATCCAAATAAATCAAAATAAATCCAAATAAATCAAAATAAATCGAAACAAATCAAAATAAATCGAAACAAATCAAAATAAATCGAAATAAATCCAAATAAATCCAAATAAATCCAAATAAATCCAAATAAATCCAAATAAATCGAAATAAATCAAAATAAATCGAATGAACCCAAATACCCCGGGGGTTGTTGGGGGATAGGCCCGGCCCATCCTGCGGGGACCCCCGCCCAAATTAATGTCAAATAAATCCAAATAAATCCCAAATAAATCGAAATGAACCCAAATAACCTGAAATAAACCAAAAATTAAATCCAAAATAACAAAAAAAAAAAAAAAATAAGGCAAAAGCTTATCCCCGAAATAAAGCCAAAATTATCCCCAAATAAACCCAAAATAAACCAAAATAAACCCAAAATAACCCAAAATAAACCAAAATAACCTCAAAATTATCCCCAAATAACCCCGAAATAAATCCGAAATAAATCGAAATGAACCCAAAAAACCTGAAATAAACCAAAAGTTGAATCCAAAATAACCAAAAAAATAAGGCAAAAGCTTATCCCCGAAATAAAGCCAAAATTATCCCCAAATAACCCAAAATAAATCAAAATTATCCCAAAGTAACCCAAAATAAACCAAAATTATCCCAAAATAACCCCAAATAAACGAAAATTATCCCAAAATAACCCAAAATAAACCAAAATTATCCCAAAATAATCCAAAATAAACCAAAATTATCCCAAAGTAACCCCAAATAAACCAAACTAACCTCAAAATAACCCCAAATAAACTCAAAATAATCCGCAAAGAAACCCAAAATAAACCAAAATTATCCCCAAATAACCCCAAATAAACGAAAATTATCCCCAAATAAACCCAAAATAAACCAAAATTATCCCAAAATAATCCCCAAGTAAACCAAAATTATCCCAAAGTAACCCAAAATAAACCAAAATTATCTCAAAATAATCCAAAATAAACCAAAATTATCCCAAAATAACCCCAAATAAACCAAAATAACCCCAAAGAAACCAAAATTATCTCAAAATAACCCAAAATAAACCAAAGTTATCCCAAAATAACCTCAAATAAACCAAAATAACCCCAAATAAACCCAAAGAAACCCAAATTATCCCAAAATAGCCCCAAATACACCAAAATTATCCCAAAATAAACCCAAAATAAACAAAATAACCCCAAATGATCCCCAAAATAAACCCCACACAAGCCCAAAAATGGCCTAAAATAAACCCAAAATTATCCCCAAAATTATCCCCAAATAACCCCGAAATAAACCCAAAATAAACCCAAATAAACCTGAAATAAATCCGAAATAAAGCCAAAATAAACCCAAAATAAACCCCGAAATAATCCCAAAAAAACCCCAAAATAACCCCGAAATAAACCCAAAATAAACCCAAATAAACCAAAATAAACCAAAATTATCCCAAAATAACCCAAAATAAACCAAAATAATCCCCAAATAAACCCAAAATAAACCAAAATAACCCCAAATAAACCAAAATTATCCCAAAATAAACCCAAAATAAACCAAAATAACCCCAAATGATCCCCAAAATAAACCCCACACAAGCCCAAAAATGGCCTAAAATAAACCCAAAATAATCCCAAAATTATCCCCAAATAACCCCGAAATAAACCCAAAATAAACCCAAATAAACCTGAAATAAATCCGAAATAAAGCCAAAATAAACCCAAAATAAACCCCGAAATAATCCCAAAAAAACCCCAAAATAACCCCAAAATAAACCCAAAATTACCCCAAACTAAACCCCAAATAAATCCAAAATAAACCCAAAATAAATCCGAAATAAAGCCAAATAAACCCGAATTAAACCCAAAATAATCCCAAAATAACCCCAAAATAAACCTGAAAGAAATCCCAAAATAACCCCAAAATAACCCCAAATAACCCCAAAATAAACCCAAAATTATCCCAAAATAGCCCCAAATAACCCCGAAATAACCCCAAAATCACCCGAAATAAATCCAAACACCCTGAATAACCCCAAAATAACCAAAAATAACCCCAAATGTCCCAAAACACCCCAAAATAACCCAAAATAAACCCAAACAATCCCAGAATTACCCGAAATAACCAAAAATAACCAAAAATAACCCAAAATTGCCCAAAATTGCCCCAAAATGACCCCAAAATTGCCCCAAATGACCCCAAAATTGCCCCAAAATTGCCCCAAAATTGCCCCAAATGACCCCAAAATTGCCCCAAAATTGCCCCAAAATGACCAAAATGACCCAAAATGACCCCAAGTGACCCCAAGTGACCCCAAATGACCCCAAAATTGCCCCAAAATTGCCCCAAAATTGCCCCAAAATGACCAAAATGACCCAAAATTACCCAAAATGACCCCAAGTGACCCCAAGTGACCCCAAATGACCCAAAATGACCCAAAATTGCCCCAAATGACCCCAAAATTGCCCCAAAATTGCCCCAAAATGACCCCAAATGACCCCAAAATTGCCCCAAAATGACCCCAAAATGACCCAAAATGACCCAAAATGACCCCAAAATGACCCCAAGTGATCCAAAGTGACCCCAAAATGTCCCAAATGACCCCAAAATTGCCCCAAAATTGCCCCAAAATGACCCCAAATGACCCCAAATGACCCCAAATGACCCCAAAATTGCCCCAAAATTGCCCCAAAATTGCCCCAAAATTGCCCCAAAATGACCCAAAATTGCCCCAAAATTACCCCAAAATTACCCCAAATGACCCAAAGTGACCCAAAATTGCCCCAAAATGACCCCAAAATGACTCAAAATGACCCCATGTGACCCCAAATGACCCAAAATTGCCCCAAAATTGCCCCAAAATGACCCAAAATTGCCCCAAATGACCCCAAAATTGCCCCAAATGACCCCGAGCCCCCTCCCCCAACCGGGCCCTGCTCCGGGGGGTCCCGGGGTCATTTGGGGTCATTTGGGGCAATTTTGGGTCATTCTGGGGAGGGGTCCCAGGGTTATTTTTGGGCTGTTTTGGGTTATTTTGGGTTTATTTGGGGTTTTTTGGGGTTTTTTGGGGTTTTTTGGGGTTATTTTGGGATTTATTTTGGGGTTATTTGGGATTTCTTTTGGGTTTATTTTGGGGTTATTTTGGGGTTTATTTGGGGTTTTTTGGGGTTATTTTGGGGTTATTTTGGGGTTTTTTTGGGATTTATTTCAGGTTTATTTGGGGTTTATTTTGGGGTTATTTTGGGGTTATTTGGGGTTTATTTTGGTGTTTATTTCAGGTTTATTTTGGGGTTATTTTGGGGTTATTTGGGGTTATTTTGGGGTTTTTTGGGATTTATTTCGGGATTATTTTGGGGTTTTTTGGGATTTATTTTGGGTTTATTTGGGGGTTATTTTGGGGTTTTCTGGGATTTATTTCGGGTTTATTTGGGGTTTATTTTGGGGTTATTTTGGGTTTACTTTGGGGTTATTTTGGGTTTATTTTGGATTTATTTTAGGTTTATTTTGGGGTTATTATTTGATCTTATTTTTGGCTATTTTAGGGTTATTTTGGGATTATTTTAGATTTATTTTAGGGTTATTTTGGGGTTATTTTGTGGTTATTTTGGCTTTATTTTGGATTTATTTTGGATTTATTTTGGGGTTATTTATTGATCTTATTTTTGGCTATTTTAGGGTTATTTGGGGATTATTTTGGATTTATTTGGCGGTTATTTTGGGTTATTTTGGGGTTATTTTTGATTTATTTTGGGGTTATTTCTGGGTTTATTTGGGGATTTATTTTGGGGCTATTTTGGCTTTATTTTGGGCCTCGCCTCTCCCCCTTCCCCCCTCTCCCATTTTTGGGGCCATTTCGGGAGATTTTGGGGCCATTCCTGAGGATTTTGGGGCCATTTCGGGGATTTTGGGGCCATTTTGGGGGATTTTGGGGCTCCCCGAGGATTTTGGGGCCATTCCTGAGGATTTTGGGGCCATTTTGGGGGATTTTGGGGCCATTTCGGGGATTTTGGGGCCATTTTGGGGGATTTTGGGGCTCCCCGGGGATTTTGGGGCCATTCCTGAGGATTTTGGGGCCATTTTGGGGAATTTTGGGGCCATTTCGGGGATTTTGGGGCCCTTTCGGGGATTTTGGGGGTTCCCCGGGGATTTTGGGGCTCCCCGAGGATTTTGGGGCCATTCCTGAGGATTTTGGGGCCATTTTGGGGGATTTTGGGGCTCCCCGGGGATTTTGGGGCCATTCCCGAGGATTTTGGGGACATTTCAGGGATTTTGGGGCCATTTCGAGGATTTTGGGGCCATTCCCGAGGATTTTGGGGCCATTTCGGGAGATTTTGGGGCCATTTCGGGGGATTTTGGGGCCATTCCCGGGGATTTTGGGGCTCCCCGGGGATTTTGGGGCCATTCCTGAGGATTTTGGGGCCATTTCGGGGATTTTGGGGCCATTTTGGGGGATTTTGGGGGTTCCCCGGGGATTTTGGGGCTCCCTGAGGATTTTGGGGCCATTTTGGGGGTTTTGGGGCCATTTTGGGGGATTTTGGGGCCATTTTGGGGGATTTTGGGGCCATTCCTGAGGATTTTGGGGCCATTCCCGAAGATTTTGGGGCCATTTTGGGGGATTTTGGGGCCATTTTGGGGATTTTGGGGCCATTCCTGAGGATTTTGGGGCCCTTCCCGGGGATTTTGGGGGTTCCCGGGTTGGGGGAGGGGTCCCCGGGTTTCCCCGCCCTCCCCTCCCCCATTTCCGGTTGCCCCGGTAACGGTTGCCAGGCAACGGCTCCGGCTCCGGGGATGCTGCGGTTGCCTGGCAACGGCGGGGGGGGGGGAGGGGAGGGGGGAACCGGGGGCGGCCCCTCCCCCACAGCCCCTCCCCCACTCGGGGGGAACCGGAACCGGAACCGGAACCGGGGATGGGACCGGAACCGGGATCAATCAGAGCCGGAACCGGAACCGGGAATGGATCCGGGACCAGGACCGGGATCAATCAGAACCGGGACCGGAACCGGAACCGGGAATGGATCCGGAACCGGGACCGGGAGTCAAAACCGGGACCGGAACCGGAACCGGGATCAATCAGAACCGGGACCGGAACCGGGGATGGGACCGGAAATGGACCCGGGAACGGGACCGGAACAGGGAATGGGACCAGAACCGGGACTGGGACCGGGATCAATCAGAACCGGGACCGGGACCGGGACCGGAAATGGATCTGGGACAGGGAATGGGACCGGAACCCGAACCGGGAATGGACCCGGAACCGGGAACGGCAATGGAAACAGGACCGGAACCGGGAATGGGTTCGGGATCGGTACCGGAACCGGGAATGGGTTCGGGATCGGGAATGGAACCGCGACCACAACCGGGATCAATCAACACCGGGACCGGGACCGGGACCGGGATCAATCAGAACTGGGACTGGGAACCGGAACCGGGATCGGGAGTCAGAACCGGGACCGGGATCGGGAATCGGGACTGGGAACGGAACCGGGAACGGAACCAGAACCGGGAACGAGAATGGGACCGGGATCAGAACCGGGAGCGGGGGATGGGAACCGGGGATGCGTTCGGGACCGGTACCGGGAGCCGGGGGGGATCCGAGAATGGAACCGGGACCGGGAGATGGAGCCGGGAATGGAACCGGGACCGGAACCGGGAATGGATCCGGGACCGGGGGATGGAGCCGCGATCGGTACCGGGAGCAGGAATGGATCCGGGACCGGCACCGGGGGTGGATCCGGGAATGGGTCGGGGATCGGTACCGGGAGCGAGGACGGAGCCGGGGCCGGGGCTGGATCCGGTTCTGGTTCCGGTTCTGGTTCCGGTACCGGGGGTTGGGATGGGGAGCGCGGGGTCGGTTCGGGTTCGGGTTCCGGTTCCGGTACCGGCAGCGCGGATGGATCGGGAGCGGATCCGGGCCGGGAGCGCGGGGGCGGCACCGAGAGCGGGCCCGGGGGTGGCTCCGGTACCGGCGGCGGGGGCTGGGCCCGGGAACCGGGACCGATAACGGGACCGATCCCGGTACCGAGGGGCCGAACCTGGGTCCTGATCCCGGTACCGGGGGGGCGATCCCGGTACCGATCCCGGTACCGATCCCGGTACCGAGAGGCTGATCCCGGTTACCGATCCCGGGTCCTGATTCCGGTACCGATCCCAAATCCCGGTACCGACCCCGAAGCGGGGGTGCCGGTCCCGAATCCCGGTACCGATCCCGGTTCCCGGTACCGAACCGGGCCATTCCCGGGTCCCGATCCCAAATCCCGGTCCCGGTACCGATCCCGAATCCCGGTACCGAATCCCGGTCCCGATCCAAAATCACGGTACCGATCCAAAATCCCGGTCCCGATCCCGACACCAAATCCCGGTTCCGGTACTGGGGGGCGATTCCCAGATCTCGATTCCGATCCCGAATCCCGGTACCGATCCCGAATCCTGGTACCGATCCCGAATCCTGGTACCGATTCCCGATCCCGAATCCCGGTACCGATCCCGGTTCCCGGTACCGATTCCCAGATCCCGATCCCGAATCCCGATCCCGAATCCCGGTACCGATCCAAAATCCCGGTCCCGATCCCGACACCAAATCCCGGTTCCGGTACCGGGGGGCGATTCCCAGATCCCGATCCCGAATCCCGGTACCGATCCCGGTTCCCGGTACCGGGGTTGATTTTACCGGCGCCCCCTCCGTCCCCAAATCCTCCAAAATTCCCCCTAAAAAAAGCCCCAAAAAATTCCCGAAAATTCCCCAAAAATTCCCCCCTCCCCTCTCCCTTTGCCCCCTCCCCAGAATCCCCAAAAAAACCCCAAAAAAAACCCAAAAAAATCCCCCAAAAAATCCCCAATTTTTCCCCATCTCCCCCCTCCCCTCTCCCTTCGCCCCCTCCCCAAATTCCCCAAAAAAAACCCCAAAAAAAAACCCCAAAAAATCCCCAATTTTTCCCCACCCCCCCTCCCCTCTCCCTTCGCCCCCTCCCCAAATTCCCCAAAAAAACCCCCCCAAAAAAAACCCCAAAAAATCCCCAATTTTTCCCCACCCCCCCTCCCCTCTCCCTTCGCCCCCTCCCCAAATCCCCCCCCCCAAAAAAATCCCCAAAATTCGCTTTTTTCCCCCCAGATTTCCCCTTTGCCCCCTCCCCAAATTCCCGTTTTTCCCCCCAAATTTCCCCTCCCCCCCCCCCCCCCCCCGTTACTCACGAGGCCGCGCGGCCGCCGCAGCCCCCCCGGCCCGGGGGTGGGGGATGGGCTCGTGGGGGGGTGGGGGAGGGGCGGGGGGCGGGGCGGGGGGCGGGGCCTCCGGCGGCGGCTCGAGATCCCAGCGGGCAGGGCGGGAAATGGGGAATTTTGGCCAAAATTTTGGGTCCTCTCCCTCAATTTTTAACCCCGAATTTTGGCGCAGCGCCCTCCCCAAAATTCCTCGGACGCCCCCCCCCCCCGGTTTTTGGGATTTTTGGGGGATTTTTTGGGAATTTTTGGGGGTTTTTTTTGGTTTTTTTTTGATTTTTTGGGGATTTTTTGGGGAGGGGGATGGAGACCTCCCCCCAGACCTAAAAGGTGGGAGAGTCCGGGGGCGGGGCTTAAAGGAGGGGGAGGGGTTAAAGGGGAGGAGCCAATGAGGGGAAAGGGGAGGGGACGGGGTTAGAGAGATGTGATTGGCTGATAGGGGCGTGGTTAAAGAGCTCTGATTGGCCGCTGTGGGTGTGGCTACGAAGCGGTGATTGACAGCTCGGGGCGTGGCTAAAGAGCATTGATTGGCAGCTGGGGCGTGGTTAAACGGAGATGATTGACAGCTCTGAGAGATGTGATTGGCTGATAGGGGCGTGGTTAAAGAGCTCTGATTGGCCGCTGTGGGTGTGGCTACGAAGCGGTGATTGACAGCTCTGGGCGTGGCCAAAGAGCTCTGATTGGCTGCTGGGGGCGTGGTTAAAGTGCAGTGATTGACAGCTCGGAGCGTGGCTAAAGAGCACTGATTAGCAGCTGGGGCGTGGTTAAACGGAGATGATTGACAGCTCTGAGAGATGTGATTGGCTGATAGGGGCGTGGTTAAAGAGCTCTGATTGGCCGCTGTGGGTGTGGCTATGAAGCGGTGATTGACAGCTCTGGGCGTGGCCAAAGAGTTCTGATTGGCAGCTCTGATTGGCTGCTGGGGGCGTGGTTAAAGGGCAGTGATTGACAGCTCGGGGCGTGGCTAAAGAGCACTGATTAGCAGCTGGGGGCGTGGTTAAACAGAGATGATTGACAGCTCTGGCTGCTGTGGGCGTGGCTAAAGGGCGGTGATTGGCTGCTGTGGGTGTGGCTACAGAGCTCTGATTGACAGCTCTCATTGGCAACTATGGGCGTGGTTAAAGAGCTCTGATTGGTTGCTATGGGCGTGGTTAAGGCATGGTGATTGACAACTGTGGGTGTGGCTAAAGAGCTCTGGACAGCAGCTGTGGGCGTGGCCAGACAGTGGCAATTAACATATGTGGGTGTGGCCAAATACAGACAATTTATATTTGTGGGTGTGGTTACACCACAGTGATTGACAGCAGTGGGCGTGGCCAACCCCAAACCCCTCCCCCTCTCAGAACACAACTTTGGGTCGGTTTCTGTTAATTTTAATAATTCATCAACAGCCCCGCCCCCTCCCCGCGGCCCCGCCCCCTTCCCTCCTGGCCCCTCCCCCTCCCCAAATTTTGGGGTCCTTTTGGGGGCTCCCAAATCCCAAATTTGGGGTCATTTTGGGGGGTCCCAAATCCCAAATTTGGGGTCATTTTGGGGGGTGCCAATCCCAAATTTGGGGTCATTTTGGGGGCTCCCAAATCCCAAATTTGGGGTCATTTTGGGGGGTCCCAAATCCCAAATTTGGGGTCATTTTGGCAGGTCCCAACCCCAAGTTCTGGGGGGTCCAAAACCCAAATTTTGGGGTCATTTTGGGGGGTCCAAAACCCAAATTTTGGGGTCATTTTGGGGGGTCCCAGACCCAAATTTGGGGTCATTTTGGGGGGTCCCAAATCTCAAATTTGGGGTCATTTTGGGGGGTCCCAATCCCAAATTTGGGGTCAGTTTGGGGGCGTCCCAAATCCCAAATTTGGGGTCATTTTGGGGGGTCCCAAATCTCAAATTTGGGGTCATTTTGGGGGGTCCCAGACCCAAATTTTGGGGTCATTTTGGGGGGTCCCAGACCCAAATTTGGGGTCATTTTGGGGGGTCCTGGTCCATGGGGGGGTCTGGGGCCGTCTCGGGGGTCTGGGGGTCCTTGGGGGGGTCTGGGACCACCCCAAAAATTTGGGATTTTTTTGGGGGGTCTGGGGGCATCTCGGGGGTCTCCCCATGGATTTGGGGGTCTCTGGGAGGCTCCTGGTCCATGGGGGGGTCCTGGGGGTCCAAATTCTGGGCTGGGGTCTCCTCGTGGGCTGAAGACCCCAGACCCACAATTGGGGTCTCCTTGGGGGTCTCTGGGATCTCAAGCAGGTTCCCACCACGGGGTGAAGACCCCAGACCCACAACTGGGGTCTCCTTGGGGGTCTCCATCAGAGCTGCCTCGCATCCTGAAGACCCCAGACCCATAACCACGTTCTCCTTTGGGGCCTGTGGGACCTCAAGCACGTTCTCCCCCCCATGGGCTGAAGACCCCAGACCCACAGCCGGGGTCTCCTTGGGGGTCTCTGGGATCTCAACCAGGTTCCCACCACGGGCTGAAGACCCCAGACCCATAACCGCGTTCTCCCCCCCACATCCTGAAGACCCCAGACCCATAACCGCGTTCTCCTTTGGCACCTGTGGGACCTCAAGCAGGTTCTCCTCACATCCTGAAGACCCCAGACCCATAACCACGTTCTCCCCCCCACGGGTTGAAGACCCCAGACCCATAACCACGTTCTCCTTGGGGGCCTGTGGGACCTCAAGCAGGTTCTCCTCACATCCTGAAGACCCCAGACCCATAACCACGTTCTCCCCCCCACGGGCTGAAGACCCCAGACCCATAACCACGTTCTTCTCCCCATGGGCTGAAGACCCCAGACCCATAACCACGTTCTCCTTGGGGGCCTGTGGGACCTCAAGCAGGTTCTCCCCACGGGTTGAAGACCCCAGACCCATAACCACGTTCTCCTTGGGGGCCTGTGGCATCTCAAGCACGTTCTCCCCCCCACGGGCTGAAGACCCCAGACCCATAACCACGTTCTCCTTGGGGGCCTGTGGCATCTCAAGCACGTTCTCCTCACATCCTGAAGACCCCAGACCCATAACCACGTTCTCCCCCCCACGGACTGAAGACCCCAGACCCATAACCACGTTCTCCCCCCCACATCCTGAAGACCCCAGACCCATAACCACGTTCTCCTTGGTGGCCTGCGGCTCCTCGACCGGGCTCTCCCCCGACGCCTCTGGGACCCCCACCACCTTCTCCCCACACACTGAAGACCCCGTCCCCGTCCCCGCCGGGCGCTCCCCGTGGGCCGAAGACCCCAGACCCACGACCGCCACCTCTTCAGAAGGTCCAGACCCCACAACCGCGTTTTCCTTGGCGACCCCCGGGACCCCGAGCAGGTTCTCCCCGTGGACCGGTGCCACCACCAGAACCTCTCCGGAACCTCCTGATGCCGCGCCGAGGTTGTCCCCTCGGGCTGCGGCCCCCGTGCCCATCACCACAACCTGCCCAGAAGACCCCAGCCCCACAACCACCTTCTCCTCGCGAGGCTGTGGGACCCCGACCGCGTTGTCCCCGCGGACCGAAGGCCCCGTGCCCACCACCAGAACCTCCCCGGAACCCCCCGTGCCCACCACCACCTTCTCTTGTGGGACTTGCGGGACCCCCAGCAGCGAAGACCCCACGCCGAGGTTCTCCCCATGGACCGAAGACCCCGTGCCCACCACCACGTTCTCCTTGGTGACCTGTGGGACCCCAACCAGGTTCTCCCCACGGACTGCTCCCACCACCAGAACCTCCCGAGAACCTGCTGAGCCCACGCCAAGGTTCTCCCCGTGGACCGAAGACCCCGTGCCCACCACCACAACCTCAGCAGAAGGCCCCAACCCCACAACCACGTTCTCCTTTGGGACCTGTGGGAGCTGAACCAGGTTCTCCCCGTGCATTGAGGATCCTGATCCCACCACCAGAACCTCTCCAGAACCTCCTGATCCCACCCCAACCGGGTTCTCCCCGTGCATTGAGGATCCCGATCCCACCACCAGAACATCTCCAGAACCTCCTGATCCCACCCCAACCAGGTTCTCCCCACGCATTGAGGATCCCGATCCCACCACCAGAACCTCTCCAGAACCTCCTGATCCCACCCCAACCGGGTTCTCCCCGTGCATCGAGGATGCCGATCCCACCACCAGAACCTCTCCAGAACCTCCTGATCCCACCCCAACCGGGTTCTCCCCACGTCCTGAAGACCCCGACCCCATCTCCACCGGGTTCTCCCCGTGGACCGAAGACCCCGCTCCCACCACCACCACCTCACTGGAAGACCCCAGACCCACAACCGCGTTCTCCTTGGAGGTTTGTGAGATCCGAACCAGGTTCTCCCCATGGACTGAAGAGCCCAGGCCCACAAGCACCACCTGCTCAGAACCTCCTGGTCCCACCCCGACCACGTTCCCCCCACGGACCGAAGGCCCCACCGCAAGGTGCTCCCCACGTCCTGACGACCCCGACCCCATCTCCACCAGGTTCCCCCCGTGGACCGAAGGCCCCGTCCCCACCACCAGAACCTCACTTGAACCCCCCATGCCCACCACCACCTTCTCCCCATGGACCGAACCCCCCATCCCCACCACCACCTCCTCCTTTGGAACCCGCGGGACCCCAGCCAGGTTCTCCCCATGGACTGGTCCCACCACCAGAAGCTCTCCAGAACCTCCTGGTCCCACGCCAACCACGTTCTCGCCATGGACCGAAGGCCTCGCTCCCACCACCAGAACCTCACTGGAAGGTCCTGACCCAACCTCAAGGTTCTCCCCGTGGACTGAAGACCCCGTCCCCATCTCAACCAGGTTCTCCCCGTGGACTGAAGACCCCATCCCCACCACGACAACATCCTTGGAGGGCTGTGGGACCCCAACCAGGTTCTCCCCATGGACTGATCCCACCACCAGAAGCTCCCGAGAACCTCCTGATCCCACGCCAACCACGTTCTCCCCACATCCTGAAGACCCCATCCCCATCTCCCCACATCCTGAAGACCCCATCCCCACCAGGACAACATCCTTGGAGGGCTGTGGGACCCCAACCACGTTCTCCCCATGGACCGAAGACCCCAACCCAACCCCAGCCAGGTTCTCCCCATGAACTGAAGACCCCAACCCAACCCCAACCACGTTCTCCCCATGGACCGAAGACCCCATCCCCACCAGGACAACATCCTTTGAAGGCTGTGGGACCCCAACCACGTTCTCCCCATGGACCGAGGACCTCAACCCAACCCCAGCCAGGTTCTCCCCATGAACTGAAGACCCCAACCCAACCCCAGCCAGGTTCTCCCCATGGACCGAAGACCCCATCCCCACCACAAGCACCTCCTTAGAACCCCCCATCCCCGCCACCACCTCCCCCTCGGAACCCCCCGAGACCCCACCACCGCCACCACCACCGCCGGCTTTGTGCATCTTCCTGTGCTTCCACAGGTTGGAGAAGGACCTGTAGCACTTGCCGCACTCCTGGCAGCGGTACGGCCGCTCGCCGGTGTGGATGCGCCGGTGCTCGGCCAGCCGCACGGCGATGGCGAAGCTCTTGCCGCACTCCTGGCACCGGTACGGCCGCTCCCCCGTGTGCAGCCGCCGGTGGTCCTTGAGGTGCGTGGACTGCCGGAAGGCCTTGCCGCACTCGGGGCACGGGTACGGCCGCTCGCCCGTGTGGATGCGCCGGTGCACCGCCAGCGACGTCTCCGTGCTGAAGAACTTCTTGCAGTCCTCGCACTCCAGGCTTTTCGGCCCGAAATGGCGCCTCTTGGGGTCCACGGGGCTGGGGGCGGCCATGTTGGGGTCGGGAGACATTTTGGGTGCGGCGGGAAGTCGGCCGGCGGACATTTTGGATCCTACAGGAAGTCCGCCGGCATCCATTTTGGATCCTACAGGAAGTCCGCCGGCATCCATTTTGGATCCTACAGGAAGTCCGCCGGCATCCATTTTGGATCCTACAGGAAGTCCGCCGGCATCCATTTTGGATCCTAGGGGAAGTCCGCCGGCGGACATTCTGGACTCCAGAACAGTGGAGGCAGCCATTTTGGACTCCGGTGCCATTTTGGATTCCGAAACCGTCTTAGATCCCGCCGCCATATTGGATTGCGCCGCCATTTTGGACTCCGCAGCCATCTTGGGTTCCGCCCCCTCGCCGACCACTTGACCGTCCTCGCCCACGCCGTGCGTCCGCTCGTGCGCCCGCAGCCGCGCCGCCGTGCTGCACTTCTTCCCGCACGTCCCGCACTCCAGCTTCCACCCGGCGCGGCCGCACCGGTGCTCCCGCAGCGCCGCCGCCGTGGCGAACGCCGCCCCGCAGCCCTCGCACCTCATTGGCTGCCGGCCGGAGTGGCCGAGCAGGTGCACGTCCAGCAGCCTCCTCAGCAGGAAGCTCCGCCCGCACTGCGGGCACTTGTAGGGGAACTCGCCGCTGTGGTGGGCGCGGTGCAGCAGCAGCCGGTGCGGCCGCTGGAAGCGCAGCCCGCAGTCGCCGCAGCGGTGCGGGAAGCGCCGCAGGTGCAGCTGCAGGTGCTGCCTCAGCGTGGAGTTCTGGGCGAAGCGTTTGTGGCACTCGGGGCACTCGTGGGGGCGCTCGCCGGTGTGGGTTAGGTTGTGCCGGATCAGGTTCGCGTGGGAGTTGAAGGTTTTGCCGCACTCCTGGCACGGGAAGGGGCGCTCGCCGGTGTGCGTGCGGGCGTGGTTGCGCAGGTGCGACGACTTCTTGAACATCTTCCCGCAGGTGCCGCAGCGGTGCCGCCGCTCCAGCCGGTGCACGAAGCGCTGGTGCCGCGCCAGCGCCGCCGCGCTCGGGAACCTCTTCTGGCACACCCCGCACTCCAAACTCACCTCGGGCCGCTCCAAAACCGGCTCCGGGATGGGAATCGAGGTCGGGACGGCGTGGGAGCGCCGGTGGTAGAGGAACTTGGTCATGTTGGTGAAGGTTTTGCCGCAAGCGCAGCGGTGCAAGGGCTCGGCGACGCCGTGCCCGCGCCGGTGCGCCAGCAGCGCCGCCTCCGTGTCCAGCGCCAGGCCGCAGTCCAGGCACAGGAAGAGCGAGTCGCCGGCGTGGGCGGCGCGGTGCCGGCGCAGCTCGGCCGGGTCCGGCAGCACCCGCGGGCACAGCGGGCACTGGAAGGCGCCCAGGGCGTGGCAGCGCAGGTGCGAGCGCAGCAGCCGCGCCGACGGCAGCAGCTCCCGGCAGTGGTGGCACCGCGGCTCCGGCGGCGGCGCCGGCGTCGCCGCGGGCGCCAGGTGCGTCACCTGGTGCTCCAAAAAGTCTTTGGGGCTTTGGAAGAGTTGGAGACACTCCCCGCACTCGTAGAGCAAGAGCTGGATGGAGCCGTCGGCGCCGGCCGGGGTCTCGGCGGCGATCTCGGCGCAGATCTCGGCGTTCTCGGCGTTGTGCTTGCGGTACGAGTGCTCCAGGTCCACCCTGGCCGTGGTTTGGGGTGAATTGGCGGCGTTTCGGTGGCTCTGGCGGTGCGCCAGCCACAGGTCCTGGCTCTGGAACAACGCCCGGCACTCGGGGCACTCGAAATGGATGGCGGAGGAGTTTGCGGAGGGTTTTGGGGGGTCGCCCAAAAATTTGAGGTGGAGCTCTTGGTGGACGCCCGAAGAATTCTGGGACGGTTTTGGGGCGTCCCCCAAAAATTTGAGGTGGAGCTCTTGGTGGTGGACGCCGGAGGAATTCGGGGAGGGTTTCGGGGGCTCTCCGGGGGTCCCCAAAAGCTTCAGGTGCAGCTCCTGGTGCTCCAGCAGCTGCCCCGGCGTGAGGAGCAGCGCGCCGCACTCCAGGCACTGGAACTGGCTGGGGGCCTCGGCCAGGAGCTCGCCCAGGTGGGGCTGGGGGCTCACCTGGGCAGGTAAAGGGGCGGCGGGGATTTGGGGAGGGGTCTGGGCGGGCTCGGGGGGCTGCAGGTGCTGCTGGTGGTGCAGCAGGGCCTCCTCCAGCGACGGCGACAGGTGGGAGCACTCGGAGCACACGTAGCGGTGCTCCAGCAGCAGCAGGGTTTCCTCCGGGGTGGACATCTGGGGGGAAAATTTGGGGGGGAATCGGGGAAAAAAGGGGGAGAAACGGAGAAAAAATAAGTTAAAATGGTGAAAAAATGAAGAAAAATGGTGAAAAAAGGGGGAAAAGAGGGGGAAATAGAAGGGGAAAAAAAAGGGGGGGAAATGGGGAATAAAAGGGGAGAAAGGGGGAGAAATGGGGAATAAAAGGGGGAGGAACGGAGAGAAGTGGGGAAAGAACGGGTTAAAATGGGGAAAAAACGGTGGAAAAATGAGGAAAAAAGGGGAAGAAAAAAAAAGGGAAATATGAGGGGGGAATGGGGAATAAAAGGGGGAGAAATGGGGAAAAAAGGGGGAGGAACGGAGAGAAGTGGGGAAAGAACGGGTTAAAATGGGGAAAAAATGGTGGAAAAATGAGGAAAAAAGGGGGGAAAAGGGGAAGGAAAAAAAAAAAGGGAAATATGAGGGGGGAAATGGGGAATAAAAGGGGGGGAAATGGAGAAAAAATAAGTTAAAATGGGGAAAAACGGTGAAAAAAATGAAGAAAAATGAAGAAAAATGGTGAAAAAAGGGGGAAAAGAGGGCGAAATAGAAGGGAAAAAAAGGGGGGGAAATGGGGAATAAAAGGGGGAGAAATGGGGAAAAAAGGGGGAGAAATGGAGAAAAAATAAGTTAAAATGGGGAAAAAATGAAGAAAAATGGTGAAAAAAGGGGGAAAAGAGGGGGAAATAGAAGGGGAAAAAAAAGGGGGGAAAATGGGGAATAAAAGGGGGGGAAATGGGGGAGAAATTGGGAAAAATAGGAAAAAGGGGGGAGAAATTAGGAAAAAATAGGGAAAAGGGGGGAGAAATTGGGAAAAAAAAAAAAGTTAAAATGGTGAAAAAACGGTGGAAAAATGAGGAAAAATGGGGGAAAAAAGGGGGGAAAAGGGAAATAAAAGTGGGAAAATTTGGGAAATAAAGGAGGGAAAAGAGGGGGAAATGAGGAAAAATGGGGAAAAAAGGGAAAAATGGGGGAGAAATGGAGAGAAATGGGGAAAGAATGGGATAAAATGGTGAAAAAACGGTGACAAAATGAAGAAAAATGGGGAAAAGGGGGAAATAGGAGGAGGAAATGGGGAAGAAAAGGGGGAAAAATGGGGAATAAAAGGGAGGAAAAACGGGGAAATAAAACTGGGGAAAATGGGGAAAAAAGATGGGAAAAATGAGTTAAAATGGTGAAGAAACAGTGGAGAAATGGGGAAAAATGGAGGAAAAAGGGGAAATAAAAGGGGGGAAAATGGGGAGAAATTGGGATAAACAAGAGGAAAATGGGGAGAAATGGGGTTAAAATGGTGAAAAAGAGGAGGAAAAGAGGAAATGGGGAAAAAAGGGGGAAAATTGTGAAAAAATTGTGAAAAAATGGGGGAGAAATTGAGGGGAAAAAAGGGGGGGATTGGGGTGGAGAAAGGGGGAAATGGGGAATAAAAGGGGAAAAATGGAGAAAAAATGGGGAAATAAAGGGGGAAAATGAGGGGAGAAAATGGGGGGAAATAAACGGGGGGAAAATTGGGAGAAATGGGGAATAAAAGAGGAAAAACGGTGGGAAATGGGGGAAATAGGGAATGAGGGGAAGAAAAGGGTAAAAAGATGGAGAAATTGTGAAAAATTTTGTTAAAACGGTGAAAAAAACCGGTGTAAATGGGGGGAAAGGGGGGGAATGGGGAAAATTGGGGGGAAATTGGGAAAAACGGGGAAGAGAAGGAAAAAATGTGGAGACAAAATGAAAAATGACAAACGGGGAGGAAATTGGGATCGGGGTGGGGTAAAATGCGGAAAAGGCCGGGAAAAATTGGGGGAAAAACGGAAAATTGAGGAGGGGGAAGAGAAACCGGAGGGCAGAGAGGGGAAGCGACCCCAAAATCCCCTCAGAATCCCCCCCAAAAAAATCCTAAAAAGCCCCAGAAAACCCCAAAATTCCCTAAAAAAAACCCCAAATCCCCCCGGAAAAACCCCTGAAATCCCACCCCGAAAACCCCAAATCCTCTCAGGCCCCCCCGGACCCCTCAGACAGCCCCGACCCCTCCCCGGGACTCCCCAAAATTCCCCAAAATTTTCCAAAATTCCCCAAAATTCCCCAAAATTCCCCAAAACCCCCCCGGTCCCCCCCCCCCCCCCCCCCCCTTCACCTCGGCCCCGCTCGCGCTCTCCCTCACGAGGCTCCGCCCCCTCCGCCGGCACACCCCAACAAGGCGCGCTCTGATTGGCCGCTTCCTCCGCGCCCGTCGCACGGCGGGCAAATCAGAGCGCAGCGCGCTGCCGCGGTGACGTCAGAGGCGGGGCGTTCCGCCATTTTCGGAGCGGGAGGAACCAAGGCGGCGCTGAAAGCGGGGGGGAGGTTCCACATAAAACGATTTTTTGGGGGGAAAATGCGGAATTTTGGGGGCTTCAAGGGCAGGGTTGGAGAGGGCGGCACGGACTGAACCAAGTGCGGGCTCGCGGGGGTGGAAACAGCGCGGTTTGGGCGGGGTTTGGGCGGTTTGGAACGGACCAAGGGCGATGTGAGGGAGGTTGGAGCGTACCAAGATGGGGATTTGAGGGGGGGTGAGGATTGTACCAAGAGGGTGGGAAAGGGGGGACTTGGGGCCCGCCTTAAATGGGCAATGCTTGGGGGCGTGGCTTATGTGTTAATGTAATTATAGATTTATTTAGATCATTTGCATATTCATGATATATTTCTTTATAATCGTTATTTACTGATTATATATTTAATTGTAATCTTTGTATATTTATTATATATTTATTTAGAATTGTTGTATATTTATATATTTATTTTGAATTGTTGTGGCTTATGTGTTAATGTAATTATTATGTATTTATTTAGATCATTTGCATATTCATGATATATTTCTTTATAATCGTTATTTACTGATTATATATTTAGTTGTAATCTTTGTATATTTATTATATATTTATTTTGAATTGTTGTATATTTATATATTTATTTTGAATTGTTGTGGCTTATGTGTTAATGTAATTATTATGTATTTATTTAGATCATTTGCATATTCACGATATATTTCTTTATAATCGTTACATACTGATTATATATTTAATTACAATCTTTGTATATTTATTATATATTTATTTTGAATTGTTGTCTATTTATATATTTATTTTATATTGTTGTATATTTATTATATATGTGCAATGTTTGTATATTTATTATTTATTTATTATACAATTATTTATAATCGTTAGATATTTATTACATATTTCTTTAGCATATTTTTATCTTTGTTATATATTTATTTACGGTATTTATATACTCATTGTATATTGTTACAAGATTTCCATATTTATTATACATTTATAATTATTTATTTACAATATATTTATGTTTATCATTATCTGTTCTATATTTATAATATATCTATTCGGCGTATTTATATATTTATTATCTATTTATTTGGAATAGTTATATATTCATTATAGATTTAATACAAATTTATTTATAGTAGTTATATATTTATTATAGATTTAATAATAGTTATATATTTATTCTAGATTTAATAATAGTTATATATTTATTACAGATTTAATACAATTTATTATAGATTTAATATAGATTTAACATATATTAATTAATATACATAATTAAATTATTTAATATAAATAATTAAATTATTTAATATAAATAATTAAATTATTTAATATAAATAATTTAAATATTTATATTAATTAATATAAATAATTAATAAATATTAATTATTTATAGTAGTTATATATTTATTATTGATTTATTTATAATCTTTATTATATATTTATTTACAACCTTTATATATTTTCTATATATTTATTTGAAATATTTATTATTTATTTATTAATCTATATTTATTTATTATATCTATATTTATTATGTTTATTATTTCTATATTATTATATCTATATTTCGAATCTTTATATATTTTTACATATTTACTATGTATTTTTAATAATCATTATATATTTATTATATACTTATAATCTTTATTTATTACATATTTTATGTGAATTATATGTCCGGTATGGACCAGTATAAACCAGTACGGACCAGTTTGACCTCCCAGTAACTCCAGTGGAGCTCCTTCCTCCTCCCAGTACAAACCAGTGACTCCCAGTCCATCCCAGTTTGATCCCAGTTTATCCCAGTACAAACCAGTGACCCCCAATCCCTTTTTAACCCTTTCCAGTCCATCCCAGTCCATCCCAGTTTATCCCAGTACAAACCAGTGACCCCAAACCCCTCCCAGTCCATCCCAGTTTGATCCCAGTTTATCCCAGTACAAACCAGTGTCCCCAAACCCCTTTTTAACCCTTTCCAGTCCCTCCCAGTCCATCCCAGTACAAACCAGTAACCCCCAATCCCTTTTTAACCCTTTCCAGTCCCTCCCAGTCCATCCCAGTACAAACCAGTAACCCTCAATCTCTTTTTAACCCTTTCCATTCCCTCCCAGTCCCTCCCAGTTTGTCCCATTTCTCTCCCAGTCCCTCCCAGTACAAACCAGTGACCCCAAACCCCTCCCAGTCCATCCCAGTTTATCCCAGTACAAACCAGTAACCCTCAATCTCTTTTTAACCCTTTCCAGTCCATCCCAGTACAAACCAGTAACCCCAAACCCCTCCTAGTCCATCCCAGTCCATCCCAGTTTGATCCCAGTTTATCCCAGTACAAACCAGTAACCCCCAATCCCTTTTTAACCCTTTCCAGTCCATCCCAGTTTGTCCCATTTCTCTCCCAGTCCCTCCCAGTACAAACCAGTGACCCCAAACCCCTCCCAGTCCATCCCAGTTTGATCCCAGTTTACTCCCAGTACAAACCAGTAACCCCCAATCCCTTTTTAACCCTTTCCAGTCCATCCCAGTTTATCCCAGTACAAACCAGTAACCCCAAACCCCTTTTTAACCCTTTCCAGTCCATCCCAGTTTGATCCCAGTTTACTCCCAGTACAAACCAGTGACCCCCCAACCCCTTTTTAACCCTTTCCAGTCCCTCCCAGTCCCTCCCAGTCCATCCCAGTTTGTCCCATTTCTCTCCCAGTCCCTCCCAGTATAAACCAGTAACCGCCAATCCCTTTTTAACCCTTTCCAGTCCATCCCAGTTTATTCCAAGTCCCTCCCAGTACAAACCACTGACCCCAATCCCTTTTTAACCCTTCCCAGTCCCTCCCAGTCCATCCCAGTTTATTCCCAGTTTATCCCAGTCCAAACCAGTGACCCCCAATCCCTTTTTAACCCTTTCCAGTCCGTCCCAGTCCATCCCAGTCCCTCCCAGTGCCCCCCAGTCCGCCCCCAGCCCCTCCCAGTCCGTCCCAGTGGCTCCCAGTACGAATCGGGGTTGTTTTTATTGCATTGTATCAAAGGTGGTTAAAAGGTTATTTACAGGCCACACCCACCGAGGGGGCGGGGCCTCCCTTGGCCACGCCCACCCCATACAGTATTCATTTCCCCGCCCCCTCCCCCCCCATAAATTGTGCGCGTGCGCGGGGGGGAGGGGCCAAACCCGCGCCCCTCCCCCACCCCCCCCAATGGCTTTGAGGCCCCTCCCCCCCGCTCTCAGGGGGGCGTGGCTCGCGAAGGGGGCGGGGTTTGTGGGGCGTGGGCGGGGCTTATCCCGTTTTAACCCCTCCCCTTTCGAACATCCCCCAATCCCCTCCTCCCCCCCCGCCCCCATTTTTGCGTTGTCCCCTCCCCCCTCCCGCGGTCGGGGGCGGGGCCAGTGGGGGGTGGGCGCCCCGCCCCCTCCGCAGGCCCCGCCCCCTCCGCAGGCCCCGCCCCCTCAGATGAAGAATTCCTCCTTGCGCTTCCCCCCCTCCCCCCCCAGGAACGCCTCGCGCGCCTCCCCCTGGTCCTCCAGGGCGCTGGCCTCGTGCGTCAGGTACGAGCCTGGAATGGGGCGAGAAACGGCGAATTTGGTAAATTGGGGAAAAACGGGGAATTTGGGCGAAATTTGGGCGAAATTTGGGCGAAAAACGGGGAAAAAATGGGGAAAATGTGAGGAAAATATGGGGGAATATTGTGCTGGCCTCGTGCGTCAGGTACGAGCCTGGAATGGGGCGAGAAACGGCGAATTTGGTAAATTGGGGAAAAACGGGGAATTTGGGCGAAATTTGGGCGAAATTTGGGCGAAAAACGGGGAAAAAATGGGGAAAATGTGAGGAAAATATGGGGGAAATTATGCTGGCCTCGTGCGTCAGGTACGAGCCTGGGGTAAGAATGGGGAATTTGGGTAAATTTGGGTGAAAAAGGGGAGATTTAGGAAAATTGAGTGAATTTGGCTGGAAACTGGGGAAGTTTTGGTGAAAAAATGGGGAAGAAAAGGGTAAATTTGGGGGAAAAGAGGGGGAAAATTTGGGGACATCATTGGGGACGTTGAGGGATTGGGGAAAAAATGGGAGAATTTGGGGGGGAAACGGGGAAAAATTTGGGGTGAAAATGGGGGAATTTGGGGAAAAAATGGGGAAAAATTTGGGGTGAAAATGGGGGAATTTGGGGTGGAAATGGGGAAAAATTTGGGGTGAAAATTGGGGAATTTGGGGGGGAAACGGGGAAAAATTTGGGGTGAAAATGGGGGAATTTGGGGGAGAAACGGGGAAAAATTTGGGGTGAAAATGGGGGAATTTGGGGGGGAAACGGGGAAAAATTTGGGGTGAAAATGGGGGAATTTGAGGGGGAAATGGGGAAAAATTTGGGGTGAAAATGGGGGAATTTGGGGGGGAAACGGGGAAAAATTTGGGGTGAAAATTGGGGAATTTGAGGGGGAAACGGGGAAAAATTTGGGGTGAAAATGGGGGAATTTGAGGGGGGAAACGGGGAAAAATTTGGGGTGAAAATGGGGGAATTTGGGGGGGAAACGGGGAAAAATTTGGGGTGAAAATGGGGGAATTTGAGGGGGAAATGGGGAAAAATTTGGGGTGAAAATGGGGGAATTTGGGGGGGAAACGGGGAAAAATTTGGGGTGAAAATTGGGGAATTTGGGGGGGAAACGGGGAAAAATTTGGGGTGAAAATGGGGGAATTTGGGGGGGAAACGGGGAAAAATTTGGGGTGAAAATGGGGGAATTTGAGGGGGAAATGGGGAAAAATTTGGGGTGAAAATGGGGGAATTTGGGGGGGAAACGGGGAAAAATTTGGGGTGAAAATTGGGGAATTTGGGGGGGAAACGGGGAAAAATTTGGGGTGAAAATGGGGGAATTTGGGGGGGAAACGGGGAAAAATTTGGGGTGAAAATGGGGGAATTTGGGGGGGAAACGGGGAAAAATTTGGGGTGAAAATGGGGGAATTTGGGGGGGAAACGGGGAAAAATTTGGGGTGAAAATTGGGGAATTTGGGGGGGAAACGGGGAAAAATTTGGGGTGAAAATTGGGGAATTTGAGGGGGAAACGGGGAAAAATTTGGGGTGAAAATGGGGGAATTTGGGGGGGAAACGGGGAAAAATTTGGGGTGAAAATTGGGGAAATTTGGGGGGCAAACGGGGAAAAATTTGGGGTGAAAATGGGGGAATTTGGGGGGGAAACGGGGAAAAATTTGGGGTGAAAATGGGGGAATTTGGGGGGGAAACGGGGAAAAATTTGGGGTGAAAATGGGGGAATTTGGGGGGGAAACGGGGAAAAATTTGGGGTGAAAATGGGGGAATTTGGGGGGGAAACGGGGAAAAATTTGGGGTGAAAATGGGGGAATTTGGGGGGGAAACGGGGAAAAATTTGGGGTGAAAATGGGGGAATTTGGGGGGGAAACGGGAAAAAATTTGGGGTGAAAATGGGGGAATTTGGGGGGGAAACGGGGAAAAATTTGGGGTGAAAATGGGGGAATTTGGGGGAGAAACGGGGAAAAATTTGGGGTGAAAATGGGGGAATTTGGGGGGGAAACGGGAAAAAATTTGGGGTGAAAATGGGGGAATTTGGGGGGGAAACGGGGAAAAATTTGGGGTGAAAATTGGGGAATTTGGGGTGGAAATGGGGAAAAATTTGGGGTGAAAATTGGGGAATTTGGGGGGGAAACGGGGAAAAATTTGGGGTGAAAATGGGGGAATTTGGGGGAGAAACGGGGAAAAATATGGGGTGAAAATGGGGGAATTTGGGGGAGAAACGGGGAAAAATTTGGGGTGAAAATGGGGGAATTTGGGGGGGAAACGGGGAAAAATTTGGGGTGAAAATGGGGGAATTTGGGGGGGAAACGGGAAAAAATTTGGGGTGAAAATGGGGGAATTTGGGGGGGAAACGGGAAAAAATTTGGGGTGAAAATGGGGGAATTTGGGGAAAAAATGGGGAAAAATTTGGGGTGAAAATGGGGGAATTTGGGGGGAAACGGGGAAAAATTTGGGGTGAAAATTGGGGAATTTGGGGGGGAAACGGGGAAAAATTTGGGGTGAAAATGGGGGAATTTGGGGGGGAAACGGGAAAAAATTTGGGGTGAAAATGGGGGAATTTGGGGGGGAAACGGGGAAAAATTTGGGGTGAAAATTGGGGAATTTGGGGTGGAAATGGGGAAAAATTTGGGGTGAAAATTGGGGAATTTGGGGTGGAAATGGGGAAAAATTTGGGGTGAAAATTGGGGAATTTGGGGGGGAAACGGGGAAAAATTTGGGGTGAAAATGGGGGAATTTGGGGGGGAAACGGGGAAAAATTTGGGGTGAAAATTGGGGAAATTTGGGGGGGAAACGGGGAAAAATTTGGGGTGAAAATGGGGGAATTTGGGGGGGAAACGGGGAAAAATTTGGGGTGAAAATGGGGGAATTTGGGGACACGCCAGGGATGTCCCCACCCCTCCCCGGCCACGCCCCCACAGCCCCACCCACGCCGTGACCACGCCCCTTTTCCCTCATACCCTCCCCCTTATGAGGCCCCGCCCACTCCTGGAGCCTGGTGCCGCCCAAGCCACGCCCCGTTTTATGAAACCCCGCCCCTTTTGGAAGCCCCGCCCACCTTTCTGCCGCACGGAGCACCAGACGAGCGCCCCCAGCAGGAGCAGCAGCAGGAACACGAGCAGCGCCAAGGCCCCGCCCACCACGGCGAAAGGCCCCGCCCCCTGCGCCGCCACCACCGCACCTGGGTCTGCGAGGGGGGGGAGGGGCCGTCAGTGCCCAGGTGTGCCCAGGTGTGTGCCAGGTACGACACAGGTGTGCCCAGGTACCACACAGGTGTAATACACCCAACCCCAGGTGTGCCCAGGTGTGCCCCCACCAACCCCCCATGTGTGCCCAGGTGTACTCAGGTGTGCCCAGGTGCCCCCAGGTGTGCCATACCCACCTCAGGTGTGCCCAGGTATGTCCCACCCACCCCAGGTGTGTGCCCAGGTGCCCCTAGGTGTGACCCTGGTGTGCCCAGGTGTGCCCCAGGTGTGCCAAGGTGAGGTTGGGTGTGCCCAGGTATGACCCAGGCGTGTCCAGGTGCCCCCATGAGGAACCCCAGGTGCCCTGCAGGTGTGCCCAGGTGTCCCCAGGTGTGCCCAGGTGTGAGCTCAGGTGTGCCCAGGTGTGCCATACCCACCCCAGGTGTGCCATACCCACCCCAGGTGTGCCCAGGTGTGCCCAGGTGTGCCATACCCACCCCAGGTGTGCCCAGGTGTGCCCAGGTGTGCCCAGGTGCCCTCCCAGGTGCCCCCCCAGGTGTGCCCAGGTGTGCCATACCCACCCCCGGTGTGCCCAGGTGCCCCCCCAGGTGTGCCCAGGTCCCCCCCCAGGTGTGCCCAGGTGTGCCATACCCACCCCCAGGTGTGCCCAGGTGTGCCATACCCACCTCAGGTGTGCCCAGGTGCCCTCCCAGGTGTGCCCAGGTGTGCCCAGGTGCCCTCCCAGGTGCCCCCAGGTGTGCCCAGGTGGTGCCCATGTGCCCTCCCAGGTGCCCCCCCAGGTGTGCCCAGGTGTGCCCAGGTGTGCCATACCCACCCCATGTGTGCCCATGTGCCCTCCCAGGTGCCCCCCCAGGTGTGCCCAGGTGCGCCACGCCCACCCCAGGTGTGCCCGCTGGCACTCACCGTACACCACCAGCACGTAGGTGTCGTGGGCGCGGCCGTGGGCGTTGCCCACCTGGCAGGTGTAGGTGCCGTTGTCCTGCGGCGCCAGCGCCGGCAGCGTCAGCCGCTCGCCCTCGGCGCGGGCACGGGGCGGCAGCGACTCGTTACCGCGGCTCCAGGACACCTCCGTGGGGCTGCACAGGTGGGCACAGGTGGGCACAGGTGGGCACAGGTAACTCCAAACCCCCAAAAATCCCCGTTTTTTAACCCATTTTTCACCCAATTTTTGCCATTTTCCCCCCATTTCTCCACCCCCAAGGTGTGCCCAGGTGTCGTTACCGTGGGGCTGCACAGGTGGGCACAGGTGGGCACAGGTGGGCACAGGTAACTCCAAACCCTCCAAAATTCCCATTTTTTTACCCAAATTTCACCCATTTTTTGCCATTTTCCCCCTATTTCTGCACCCCCAGGTGTGCCCAGGTGTCGTTACCGCAGCTCCAGGACACCTCCGTGGGGCTGCACAGGTGGGCACAGGTGGGCACAGGTAACTCCAAACCCTCCAAAATTCCCATTTTTTAACCCAAATTTCACCCATTTTTTGCCATTTCCCCCCCATTTCTGCACCCCCAGGTGTGCCCAGGTCTCGTTACTGTGGGGCTGCACAGGTGGGCACAGGTGGGCACAGGTGGGCACAGGTAACTCCAAACCCTCCAAAATCCCCGTTTTTTTACCCAAATTTCACCCATTTTTTGCCATTTCCCCCCCATTTCTGCACCCCCAGGTGTGCCCAGGTGTCGTTACCGCGGCTCCAGGACACCTCCGTGGGGCTGCACAGGTGGGCACAGGTGGGCACAGGTGGGCACAGGTAACTCCAAACCCTCCAAAATTCCCGTTTTTCACCCAAATTTTTTGCCGTTTTCCCCCATTTCTCCACCCCCAGCTGTGCCCAGGTGTGCCACAGATACCCCCACCCACCCCCAAGGTGTGCCCAGGTGTGCCACAGATGCCCCCAGGTATCACCAGGTGCCCCCAGGTGGGCACAGGTAACTCCAAACCCCAAAAAACCCCCATTTTTAACCCATTTTTCACCCAATTTTTGCCATTTCCCCCCATTTCTCCGCCCCCAGGTGTGCCCAGGTGTGCCACAGATACCCCCAGATGCCCCCAGGTATCACCAGGTGCCCCCAGGTGGGCACAGGTAACTCCAAACCCCCCAAAAATCCCCATTTTTTTTACCCAAATTTCACCCATTTTTTGCCATTTTCCCCCATTTCTCCACCCCAAGGTGTGCCCAGGTCTCGTTACCGTGGGGCTGCACAGGTGGGCACAGGTGGGCACAGGTGGGCACAGGTGCCCCCAGGTGGGCACAGGTAACTCCAAACCCCAAAAAACCCCCCATTTTTAACCCATTTTTCACCCAATTTTTGCCATTTTCCCCCATTTCTCCGCCCCCAGGTGTGCCCACCGAGGTGAGACCCAGGTGGTGCCAGGTGTGCCCAGGTGTGCCCAAAAAAATGAAATTTGCCCTTAAACCCCCCATTTTTAACCCGTTTTCCGCCCAATTTTCACCAGGTGTGCCCAGGTGTGCCCAGGTAACTCCAAACGCCCCCAAATCCCCGTTTTTCACCCGATTTCCACCCCGTTTTTTTTCCTTTACCCCCTCCCAGGTGCCCCCAGGTGTGCGCCCAGGTGTGCCCAGGTGTGTGCCCGCCCCCCCAGCCTTACCGGGGGTTGCCGTTGATGGCACAGGTGAGCACCAAGGTGTCGCCTTCGCGCAGGACGCTCTGCGAGGGGTGGATCCGCACCGAGGGGGGGTCTGCGGGCACAGGGGGGCACGGTTGGCACCTGGGCACACCTGGGCACACCTGGGCGCACCTGGTGGCACCTGAGATGTACCTGGGCGCACCTGGGGTACACCTGGTGACAACACCTGGTGGCACCTGGAGTCCCATGGTGGCACCTGGGCGCCTCATGTTGGCACCTGAGATGCACCTGGTGGCACCTGGGCACACCTGGGCACACCTGGGCGCACCTGGTGGCACCTGGAGATGTACCTGGGCGCACCTGGTGACAACACCTGGTGGCACCTGGAGTCCCATGGTGGCACCTGGGCGCCTCATGTTGGCACCGGAGATGCACCTGGGTGGCACCTGGGCACACCTGGGTACGCCTGGTGGTACATCCGGGCACACCTGGTGGCGCCTGAGACGCACCTGGGTACAACGCCTGGTGGCACCCAGGTACACCTGGCGGCACCTGGGAACACCTGGTGGCCCTTGGTGGCACCTGGGTACACCTGAGGTGCACCTGGGTACACCTGGCATACGCCTGGTGCCACCTGTGCCCGTGTCCCCAGTGTTCTCCATCTGCCCGGCCCCTCCCAGTTTAAACCAGTACAAACCAGTACAAACCAGTACAAACCAGTACAGACCAGTACAGACCAGTACAGACCAGTACAGACCAGTACAAACCAGTACAAACCAGTCCCTCCCAGTACAAACCAGTCCCTCCCAGTACAAACCAGTCCCTCCCAGTTTAAACCAGTCCCTCCCAGTACAAACCAGTACAAACCAGTACAGACCAGTACAAACCAGTACAGACCAGTACAAACCAGTACAAACCAGTACAGACCAGTACAAACCAGTACAAACCAGTCCCTCCCAGTACAAACCAGTCCTTCCCAGTACAAACCAGTCCCTCCCAGTTTAAACCAGTACAAACCAGTACAAACCAGTCCCTCCCAGTACAAACCAGTAACCCCAATCCCCCTTTAACCCTTTCCCAGCCCCTCCGTGCGCTCGCAGCTCCCCCTGGTGGCGGCTTTGGGAACTGCAGCGCCCTCCCAGTTTGTCCCAGTACAAACCAGTTTATCCCAGTGTAAACCAGTCCCTCCCAGTTTATCCCAGTGTAAACCAGTCCCTCCCAGTATATCCCAGTGTAAACCAGTCCCTCCCAGTTTATCCCAGTACAAACCAGTACAAACCAGTCCCTCCCAGTTTATCCCAGTGTAAACCAGTCCCTCCCAGTATATCCCAGTACAAACCAGTCCCTCCCAGTTTATCCCAGTACAAACCAGTACAAACCAGTCCCTCCCAGTTTATCCCAGTTTGTCCCAGTCCCTCCCAGTACAAACCAGTGACCCCAAATCCCCTCCCAGTCCCATTTTAACCCCTCCCAGTCCCTCCCAGTATATCCCAGTCCCTCCCAGTACATCCCAGTACAGATTCTCACACTGCACGTCCAGCTGGTACCGCGTCTGCCGGCGCTGCCCCCTGGTGCGTCGCCTCCCAGTGACCCCAAACCAGTACAAACCAGTACAAACCAGTGACCCCAAACCCCCTTTAACCCTTTCCCAGCCCCTCCCAGTACAAACCAGTTCCATTCCAGTTCCCGCAATGCACTCGCAGCTCCCCCTGGTGGCGGCTTTGGGAACTGCAGCGCCCTCCCAGTTTGTCCCAGTCCCTCCCAGTACAAACCAGTACAAACCAGTGACCCCAAATCCCCCATTAACCCTTTCCCAGTCCCTCCCAGTATATCCCAGTATATCTCAGTACACTCACACTGCACGTCCAGCTGGTACTGCGTCTGCCAGTGCTGCCCCCTGGTGCGTCGCCTCCCAGTGACCCCAAACCAGTACAAACCAGTACAAACCAGTACAAACCAGTACAAACCACTCCCTCCCAGTACAAACCAGTACAAACCAGTGACCCCAAACCCCCTTTAACCCTTTCCCAGCCCCTCCCAGTACAAACCAGTTCCCGCAATGCACTCACAGCTCCCCCTGGTGGCGGCTTTGGGAACTGCAGCGCCCTCCCAGTTTGTCCCAGTACAAACCAGTTTATCCCAATCCCCTCCCAGTTTATCCCAGTTTGTCCCAGTCCCTCCCAGTACAAACCAGTGACCCCAAATCCCCTCCCAGTCCCGTTTTAACCCCTCCCAGTCCCTCCCAGTGTATCCCAGTACGCTCACACTGCACGTCCAGCTGGTACTGCGTCTGCCGGCGCTGCCCCCTGCCCAGCGCGGGGTGCGTCGCCTCGCAGGTGACGATGGCGCCGTGGTCGCGCCGCTCCGGCCGCAGGTGCAGCACCGAGCGCTGCCAGAACACCTTGCCCTCCTGCCGGTGGCTGCTGCGCCCTGAACGGGGACAGGTACCCTCAGGTGTGCCCGGGTGTGTGCCCAGGTGTGTGCCCAGGTACCCCCAGGTGCAGCACCGAGCGCTGCCAGGACACCTTGCCCTCCTGCCGGTGGCTGCTGCGCCCTAAACGGGGACAGGTACCCTCAGGTGTGCCCAGGTGTGCGCACAGGTACCCCCAGGTGTGGGCACAGGTACACCCAGGTGTGTGCCCAGGTACCCCCAGGTGTGTGCCCAGGTGTGTGCCCAGGTGTACCCTCAGGTGTGTGCCCAGGTGTGCCCAGGTGTGTGCCCAGGTGTGTGCCCAGGTACCCCCAGGTGTGTGCCCAGGTACCCCCAGGTGCAGCACCGAGCGCTGCCAGGACACCTTGCCCTCCTGCCGGTGGCTGCTGCGCCCTAAACGGGGACAGGTACCCTCAGGTGTGCCCGGGTGTGTGCCCAGGTGTGTGCCCAGGTACCCCCAGGTGCAGCACCGAGCGCTGCCAGGACACCTTGCCCTCCTGCCGGTGGCTGCTGCGCCCTAAACGGGGACAGGTACCCTCAGGTGTGCCCAGGTACACCCAGGTGTGTGCCCAGGTACACCCAGGTGTGTGCCCAGGTGTGTGCCCAGGTACCCCCAGGTGTGTGCCCAGGTGTGCCCAGGTGTGCCCAGGTGTGTGCCCAGGTACCCCCAGGTGCAGCACCGAGCGCTGCCAGAACACCTTGCCCTCCTGCCGGTGGCTGCTGCGCCCTGAATGGGGACAGGTACCCTCAGGTGTGCCCAGGTGTGTGCCCAGGTGTGTGCCCAGGTACCCTCAGGTGTGTGCCCAGGTACACCCAGGTACCCCCAGGTACCCTCAGGTGTGCCCGGGTGTGTGCCCAGGTACCCCCAGGTACCCTCAGGTGTGCCCAGGTACACCCAGGTACCCCCAGGTACCCTCAGGTGTGCCCAGGTGTGTGCCCAGGTGTGTGCCCAGGTACCCTCAGGTGTGTGCCCAGGTACACCCAGGTACCCCCAGGTACCCTCAGGTGTGCCCGGGTGTGTGCCCAGGTACCCACAGATATCCCCAGGTGCCCCCAGGTATCTCCCAAGGTGGGCACAGGTACTCCCAGGTGTGCCCAGGCGTGTCCCCAAGTACCCCCAGGTACCCCCATATATGTCCATAAGGACCCCCAGGTACCCTGAGGTGTGCCCAGGTGTGCCCAGGTGTGCCCAGGTACACCCAGGTACCCCCAGGTGTGCCCGGCTGTGCCCAAAATCCCAATTTTCTCTCAAAAACCCCCAAATTTCCATCAATTCTCACCCAATTTTCACCGTTTTCCCCATTTCCTTCCCCCCAGGTGTGCCCAGGTGTGCCCAGGTGTGCCCAGGTACACCCAGGTACACCCAGGTACCCTCAGGTGTGCCCGGCTGTGCCCAAAATCCCAATTTTCTCTCAAAAACCCCCAAATTCCCATCAATTTTCACCGTTTTCCCCATTTCCTTCCCCCCAGGTGCGCCCAGGTGTGCCCAGGTGTGCCCAGGTGTGCCCAGGTGTGCCCAGGTACCCCCAGGTACCCCCAGGTGTGCCCGGCTGTGCCCAAAATGCCAATTTTCTCTCAAAAACCCCCAAATTTCCATCAATTTTCACCCAATTTTCACCGTTTTCCCCATTTCCTTCCCCCCAGGTACCCTGAGGTGTGCCCCAGGTGTGCCCAGGTGTGCCCAGGTACCCCCAGGTACCCCCAGGTGTGCCCGGCTGTGCCCAAAATCCCAATTTTCTCTCAAAACCCCCCAAATTTCCATCAATTCTCACCCAATTTTCACCGTTTTCCCATTTCCTTCCCCCCAGGTGCGCCCAGGTGTGCCCAGGTAACTCCAAACGCCCCAAAATCCCCGTTTTTCACCCGATTTTCACCCGTTTTTTTCCCTTTACCCCCTCCCAGGTGCCCCCAGGTGTGCGCCCAGGTGAGCTCACCTGGCAGCTCGCGGCGGTCGCGGGTACCAGCGCAGCGTCGCCATCGGCCGCGCCCGCGGCACCAGGCAGGTGAGCTCCAGCTCCTCCCCCTCCACGGCCAGCGCCCCCGCCTCGACCAATGGCGGCTCGGGGGGCACTGCGGGGGCACAGGTGAGACACAGGTGAGACACAGGTGAGACACACGTGTGACATGGACAGGTGAGATATGGACAGGTGAGATATGGACAGGTGAGATATGGACAGGTGAGACAGGTGAGACACAGGTGAGACATGGACAGGTGAGATGGGACAGGTGAGATGGGACAGGTGTGATATGGACAGGTGAGACATGGACAGGTGGGATATGGACAGGTGAGCATGGACAGGTGAGATGGGACAGGTGAGACACAGGTGAGAGACACGTGAGACATGGACAGGTGGGATGGGACAGGTGAGACACGGACAGGTGAGATGGGACAGGTGAGATGGGACAGGTGAGACACAGGTGAGAGACAGGTGTGACATGGACAGGTGAGATGGGACAAGTGAGATAAGGACAGGTGTGACATGGACAGGTGTGACACAGGTGAGAGACAGGTGTGACATGGACAGGTGAGACATGGACAGGTGAGACATGGACAGGTGAGATGGGACAGGTGAGACATGGACAGGTGAGATGGGACAGGTGTGACACAGGTGTGACATGGACAGGTGGGATGGGACAGGTGAGACACGGACAGGTGGGATGGGACAGGTGAGATGGGACAGGTGTGACATGGACAGGTGAGATGGGACAGGTGAGACACAGGTGAGAGACAGGTGTGACATGGACAGGTGTGACATGGACAGGTGAGACATGGACAGGTGGGATGGGACAGGTGAGATGGGACAGGTGAGATATGGACAGGTGAGACACAGGTGAGACATGGACAGGTGTGACATGGACAGGTGAGACATGGACAGGTGAGACATGGACAGGTGGGATGGGACAGGTGAGATGGGACAGGTGTGACATGGACAGGTGAGACATGGACAGGTGAGATGGGACAGGTGAGAGGGGTGACATCCAGGTGAGCCAGGTGACACAAGTGACCGCCAGGTCAGCCAGGTGACATCCAGATGAGCCAGGTGAGATCCAGGTGACATCCAGGTGACACAGGTGGCATCCAGGTGATCCAGGTGAGATCCAGGTGAGGTCCAGGTGAGGTCCAGGTGAGCACCAGGTGATCCAGGTGACATCCAGGTGACACAGGTGGCATCCAGGTGATCCAGGTGGCACGCAGGTGATCCAGGTGAGATCCAGGTGAGATCCAGGTGAGATCCAGGTGAGGTCCAGGTGAGGTCCAGGTGACACAACAGAGACAGGAGCAGACAGGTGAGGGCCGGGGCTCGGGGCACGAAGGGACAGCTGTGCCCAGGTGAGCCCAGGTGTGCCCAGGTGTGCCCAGGTAGCACAAAACCCCCCAAAACCCCCATTTTTCACCCGATTTTCACCCCGTTTTTTTTGTTTTTTCCCTCCCAGGCGCGCCCAGGTGTGCCCAGGTGCGCCCAGGTGTGCCCAGGTAGCACAAAACCCCCCAAAACCCCCATTTTTCACCCGATTTTCACCCCGTTTTTTTTGTTTTTTCCCTCCCAGGCGCGCCCAGGTGTGCGCCCAGGTGTGCCCAGGTGCGCCCAGGTGTGCCTAGGTGTGCCCAGGTAGCACAAAACCCCCCAAAACCCCCATTTTTCACCCGATTTTCACCCCGTTTTTTTTTGTTTTTTCCCTCCCAGGCGCGCCCAGGTGCGCCCAGGTGTGCCCAGGTAGCCCAAAACCTCCCAAAACCCCCATTTTTCACCCGATTTTCACCCCGTTTTTTTTGTTCTTCCCCTCCCAGGTGTGCCCAGGTGTGTGCCCAGGTGCGCCCGTACCCAGCACGGTGAGGGTGGCGATCTGGTGGTGCGTGTCGTCGGCGTACAGCTGGCAGAAGTAGCCGCCCTCGTCCTCCAGCCGCGCCCGCGCCAGGCGCAGCCGCAGCCGCCGCCGGCTGAACTCGGCCAGCTCGAAACGCTCGTCCTTCAGCGCTGGGTGGGGACACCACAGGGGACATTGAGGGGTCACAGGGTCAGCCAGGGGGTCACAGGGTCACGATGGGGTCACAGGGTCAGCCATGGGGTCACAGGGTCACCCAGGGAGTCACAGTGACACCCCCAGCTCGAAACGCTCGTCCTGCAGCGCTGGGGACACCACAGGGGACATTGAGGGGTCACAGGGTCACCCACGGGGTCACAGGGTCACCCACGGGGCCACAGGGTCAGCCAGGGGGTCACAGGGTCACCCACGGGGCCACAGGGTCACCCAGGGGGTCACAGGGTCACGATGGGGTCACAGGGTCAGCCATGGGGTCACAGGGTCACCCAGGGGGTCACAGGGTCACCCCCAGCTCGAAACGCTCGTCCTGCAGCGCTGGGGACGCCAGAGGGGACATTGGGGACATTTGGGGACATTGAGGGGTCAGCAGGGTCACCCATGGGGTCACAGGGTCACCCAGGGGGTCACAGGGTCACGATGGGGTCACAGGGTCACCCAGGGGGTCACAGTGACACCCCCAGCTCGAAACGCTCGTCCTGCAGCGCTGGGGACACCACAGGGGACATTGGGGACATTTGGGGACATTGAGGGGTCAGCAGGGTCACCCATGGGGTCACAGGGTCACCCAGGGGGTCACAGGGTCACCCCCAGCTCGAAACGCTCGTCCTGCAGCTCTGGGGACACCACAGGGGACATTTGGGGACACTGAGGGGTCAGCAGGGTCAGCCAGGGGGTCACAGGGTCAGCCATGGGGTCACAGGGTCACCCATGAGGTCAGAGTGTCACCCATGGGGTCCCAGGGTCACCCATGGGGTCACAGGGTCACCCATGGGGTCACAGGGTCACCCAGGGGGTCACAGGGTCAGCCATGGGGTCACAGGGTCACCCAGGGGGTCACAGGGTCAGCCAGGGGGTCACAGGGTCACCCAGGGGGTCACAGTGACACCCCCGGCTCGAAACGCTCGTCCTGCAGCTCTGGGGACACCAGAGGGGACATTGGGGACATTGAGGGGTCACAGGGTCAGCCATGGGGTCACAGGGTCAGTTATGGGGTCACAGGGTCAGTTATGGGGTCCCAGGGTCACCCCCGCAATGTCCCCACGGTGTCCCCAAATCTCATCTTTCCCAATTTCTCCCATTTTTCCCTTAAATTTCCCCATTTTTTCCCCAACGTCCCAAACGTTCCCCAATCCCTTGATCCCCCCCAAACGTCCCCAAATGTCCCCAAATCTCATTTTTCCCCATTTTTCCCCCAAATTCCCCCAACACCCCAAAGTCCCCAAAGTCCCCCAATGTCCCCAAATCTCATTTTTCCCATTTTTCCCATTTTTCCCCCAAATTCCCCAACATCCCCAAAGTCCCCAACACCCCAATGTCCCCCAATGTCCCCAAATCTCACTTTCCCCAATTTTTCCCATTTTTCCCTTAAATTTCTCCATTTTCTCCCCGTCGCCCCAAACGTCCCCAATGCCTTGATCGCCCCCAAATGTCCCCAAATGTCCCCAAATGTCCCCAAATCTCATTTTCCCCAAATTTCCACCATTTCCTCCCCGTTTTTTCCCAAATTTCCCCAATACCCCAAACGTCCCCAAATCTCATTTTTCCCATTTTTCCCCCAAATTCCCCCAACACCCCAAAGTCCCCAATGTCCCCCAATGTCCCCAAATCTCATTTTCCCCAAATTTCCACCATTTCCTCCCCATTTTTTCCCAAATTTCCCCAAAACCCCAAATGTCCCCAAATCTCATTTTTCCCAATTTTCCCCCATTTTTTCCCAAATGTCCCCAATGTCCCCAAAGTGTCCCCAGTGTCACCTCGGGTGCCGTTGAAGAACAGCGTCTGCCCTTCAATGTCCCCAAATGTCCCCAAATCTCATCTTCCCCAATTCTCCACCATTTCCCCCAAATTTCCCATAAATTTCCCCCATTTTTTTTTCCCCAAATCCCCCCAGTTTTTCCCGGTGTCCCCAAGGTGTCCCCAAAGTGTCCCCAAAGTGTCCCCAAAGTGTCACCTCGGGTGCCGTTGAAGAACAGCGTCTGCCGGGCGGGGTTCTGGATGACCACGATGGAGCCGTCGTACCTGTGCAGGTGACAGGTGATCTCGGCAGTGCCACCCTCCAGCACGGTGACATTCTCGGCCTGCACCTCCTGAGAGTGACCTGGGGACATTGGGGACACACAGGTGGCACTGGGGACACACAGGTGGCACTGGGGACACACAGGTGGCGTTGGGGGACACACAGGTGGCGTTGGGGACACACAGGTGACACTGGGGACACACAGGTGGCGTTGGGGACACACAGGTGGCGTTGGGGACACACAGGTGACACTGGGGACATTGGGGACATTGGGGACACACAGGTGGCGTTGGGGACACACAGGTGGCGTTGGGGACACACAGGTGACACACAGGTGACACACAGGTGACACTGGGGACACACAGGTGACACTGGGGACATTGGGGACATTGGGGACACACAGGTGACCCTGGGGACACACAGGTGACACTGGGGACACACAGGTGACACTGGAGACACACAGGTGGTGTTGGGGACACACGGGTGACACTGGGGACACACAGGTGACACTGGGGACATTGGGGACACACAGGTGACACACAGGTGGCATTGGGGACACACAGGTGACACTGGGGACACACAGGGGACACTGGGGACACACAGGTGACGTTGGGCACACACAGGTGACATTGGGGACACACAGGTGACATTGGAGACACACAGGTGGCGTTGGGGACACACAGGTGACACTGGGGACACACAGGTGACATTGGGGACACACAGGTGGCGTTGGGGACACACAGGTGACACACAGGTGACACTGGGGACATTGGGGACATTGGGGACACACAGGTGGCGTTGGGGACACACAGGTGACACTGGGGACACACAGGTGATCTCGGCAGTGCCACCCTCCAGCACGGTGACATTCTCGGCCTGCACCTCCTGAGAGTGACCTGGGGACATTGGGGACACACAGGTGACATTGGGGACACACAGGGGACACTGGGGACACACAGGTGGCGTTGGGGACACACAGGTGGCGTTGGGGACACACAGGTGACACACAGGTGACACACAGGTGACACTGGGGACACACAGGTGACACTGGGGACATTGGGGACATTGGGGACACACAGGTGACCCTGGGGACACACAGGTGACACTGGGGACACACAGGTGGTGTTGGGGACACACGGGTGACACTGGGGACACACAGGTGGTGTTGGGGACACACGGGTGACACTGGGGACACACAGGTGACACTGGGGACATTGGGGACACACAGGTGACACACAGGTGGCATTGGGGACACACAGGTGACACACAGGTGGCATTGGGGACACACAGGTGACACTGGGGACACACAGGGGACACTGGGGACACACAGGTGACGTTGGGCACACACAGGTGACATTGGAGACACACAGGTGACATTGGGGACACACAGGTGGCGTTGGGGACACACAGGGGACACTGGGGACATTGGGGACATTGGGGACACACAGGTGACCCTGGGGACACACAGGTGACACTGGGGACACACAGGTGACACTGGGGACACACAGGTGACGTTGGGAACACACAGGTGGCATTGGGCACACACAGGTGGCGTTGGGGACACACAGGTGGCACACAGGTGGCACAGGTGATGGCAGCAGTGGGACAGAGGGGACACCCCGGGGTCACCACAGGGGACAGGGAACAGAGGGGACAGCACAAGGGACAGGGGACATGGGGACACGGGGACACGGACAGGTGACACAGGGGACACAGGGGACATGGGGACATGGACAGGGGACACAGGTGACACAGGGGACATGGGGACACGGGGACGCGGACAGGTGACACAGGGGACACGGGACACAGGGGACACACGGTGACACAGGGGACACACGGTGACACAGGTGATACAGGTGACACAGGGGACACACGGTGACACAGGGGACACACGATGACACAGGTGACACAGGTGACACAGGATGACACAGGATGACACAGGATGACACAGAGGACATGGGGACACAGGGACAGGGACAGGTCACTGGGAGGGACACGGTGACACAGAGTGACACAGGGTGACACAGAGTGACACACGGTGACACACGGTGACACAGGGGACATGGGGACACAGGGACAGGGACAGGTCACTGGGAGGGACACGGTGACACAGAGTGACACACGGTGACACACGGTGACACACGGTGACACAGGGGACATGGGGACACAGGGACAGGTCACTGGGAGGGACAGGGGACACGGTGACACAGGGTGACACAGGACAGGGGACACGGTGACACAGGGTGACACACGGTGACAGGGTGACAACAGGGACAGGGACAGGTCACTGGGAGGGACAGGGGACACGGTGACACAGGGTAACACAGGACAGGGGACACGGTGACACAGGGTGACACACGGTGACAGGGTGACAACAGGGGACAGGAGGACGGGGTGACACAGAGTGACAGCGTGGGGACAACACGGTGACACCATCCCTGGGGTGCTGGGGACATCTGGGGACACGGGGGACGACAGGAGGGTGGCACCGGGGACAGTGACAGCACTGGGGACACCAACACGGGGGTTTGGGGACACTGGGGACAGCAGGAGGGTGGCACTGGGGACAGTGACAGCACTGGGGACACTGGGGACAGCGGGAGGGTGGCACAGGGACAGTGACAGCAGCGGTGACAGCGGTGACACCACGGGGACAGGGGCACAGCCACAGGGGTGGCCGTGGGGACAGTGACAGTGACAGTGACAGTGACAGGGACAGGGACAGTGACACCCCCGGTGTCCCCGAGTGGCCCCTCTGGTTACCGGGGCAACATCGGGGGTGGTGACACCGAGGGGGGACGGGGGACAATGGGATGGGGTTGGTGACATCAGGGGGGTGACAATGACAGGGGTGACACCGAGGGGGGGGACAATGAGGGGGCTTGGTGACATCGGGGGGGTGACAATGATGGGGGTGACACTGAAGGGGGGGACAATGAGGGGGCTTGGTGACATCGAGGGGGGGTGACAATGATGGGGGTGACACCGAGGGGGGGGTGGTGACACTGAGGTGACAGTGGGGGGGGGTTGGTGACAATGGGGGGGGTTGGTGACAGTGGGGGGGGGTTGGTGACAGTGGGGGGGGGGTTGGTGACAATGGGGGGGTTGGTGACAGTGGGGGGGGGTTGGTGACAATGGGGGGGGTTGGTGACAGTGGGGGGGGGTTGGTGACAGTGGGGGGGGGTTGGTGACAGTGGGGGGGGGTTGGTGACAATGGGGGGGGTTGGTGACAATGGGGGGGGGGGGTGACCCCACGTTCTGCTGTGTCAGCACAATCCCCTCCCCCCCCCCTCAAGGTCACCCCCGCGCCAAGGTCAGCGTGTCCCCAAGGGGGGGAGGGGACAATGGGGGGGTTGGGGACACCGAGGGGGGGGTTGGGGACAATGGGGGGGGTTGGGGACACCAAGGGGGGGTTGGGGACAATGGGGGGGTTGGGGACAATAAGGGGGAGGGGACAATGGGGGGGGTTGGGGACACCGATGGGGGGGTGGGGAAAATGGGGGGGTTGGGGACAATGGGGGGGTTGGGGACACTGATGGGGGGGTTGGGGACAATAAGGGGGAGGGGACAATGGGGGGGTTGGGGACACCGATGGGGGGTTGGCGACAATGGCCCTTTCAGTGTCACCCACGCTCTCGGGGACAGCCCCGGTGGCGCCTGGCACCCCACGGGGGGGGGGGGGGGAGGGGACAATGTGACAATAACGGGACACCCCCCCACACACACACAGCCCCTCCCCCCACCCCAATGGTGGCTTTGGGGACATTGGGGACATTGGGGGAGGGGCGGGGAGACCCCAAAAAGGGGGAAAACCCCCCCAGAAAAGGGGGGGAGGGGACAGAGGGGACACGGGGGGGGGAGGGGACACGGAGGGGACACGGAGGGGACACCGAGGGGACACCGAGGGGACATCGCCACCCGCAGCGGGGGGGGGGGGGGACACACGGGGGTGGGGGAGGGGCTGCGGCACAGAGCGCGGCGGGGATTGGGGAGGGGGCCGGGGGGGATTTTGGGGGGAATTTTGGGATTTTTTGGGGATTTTTGGGGGTTCAGATAATTTGGGGAGGGGTCGGGAATTTTGGGGGATTTTTTGGGGGATTTTTGGGGGTATTTTTATATTTTTGGGGGATTTTTTTGTATTTTTTTTGTATTTTTTTTGCGATTTTTAAGGGGCTTTTTTGGGTCTGGGGTTTTTTTTGGGAGGGTTTTGGGGGTTCGGGGAATTTGGGGAGGGGTCGGGATTTTTTTTTAATTTTTTGGGATTTTTTTGATTTTTTCTGGAATTTTTTTGATTTTTTTAAATTTTTCTTTGGGGTTTTTTTGTGAATTTTTAGGAGGTTTTTTTTTAAGATCGGGTTTTTTTTGGGTCTGGGGGTTTTTTGGGGTCCGGGGAATTTGGGGAGGGGTCGCGGGGGGATCCGGATTTTTATGGATTTTATTGGAATTTTTTGGAATTTTTCTGGATTTTTTTCGGGATTTTTTGGGGAGATTTTAGGGGGGTTTTTAAGGGTAGGGTTTTTTTTGGGTCTGGGGGTTTCTCGGGGGGGATTTTGGGGTGCGGGGAATTTGGGGAGGGGTCTCGAGGGTGGTCTGGATTTTTTTAGAGAATTTTTTTTTAATTTTAGGGATTTTTTTCGTGATTTTTTTGGGGATTTTTTTTGCAGTATTTCAGGGCCGGGTTTTTTTGGGTCTGGGGGTTTTTCGGGGTCGGGGGAATTTGGGGAGGGGTCGCGGAGGGGGATCCCTATTTTTAGGGATTTTTTTTTTAATTTTTGGGGATTATTTTCAGGATTTTTTGGGGGTTTTTTTGGGGCCGGGTTTTTTGGGTCTGGGGGTTTCTCAGGGGGGGATTTTGGGGTGCGGGGAATTTGAGGAGGGGTCTCGAGGGTGGTCCGGCTGTTTTAGAGATTTTTTTTTTTAATTTTCGAGATTTTTGGGGGGCATTTTTTTGCCTATTTTTGGGGGGGTTTTTTGGGGCCGGTTTTTTGGGTCTGGGGGTTTCTCAGGGGGGGTTTTGGGGTTCGGCGAATTTGGGGAGGGGGCGCACTGACCGTGTCCGGATTTTTAGGAATTTTTAGGAATTTTTAGGAATTTTTAGGAATTTTTAGGAATTTTTTCGGGATTTTTTGGGGGGGTTTTTCGGGGCCGGGTTTTTTGGGTCTGGGGGTTTCTCAGGGGGGGTTTTGGGGCTCGGGGAATTTGGGGAGGGGGCGCACTGACCGTGTCCGGATTTTTAGGAATTTTTAGGGATTTTTTCAGGATTTTTTGGGGGGGTTTTTTGCCGATTTTCGGGGCCGGGTTTTTTGGGTCTGGGGGTTTCTCAGGGGGGGTTTTGGGGCTCGGGGAATTTGGGGAGGGGGCGCACTGACCGTGTCCGGATTTTAGGAATTTTTAGGAATTTTTAGGAATTTTTAGGAATTTTTTCGGGATTTTTTGGGGGGGTTTTTCGGGGCCGGGTTTTTTGGGTCTGGGGGTTTCTCAGGGGGGGTTTTGGGGCTCGGGGAATTTGGGGAGGGGGCGCACTGACCGTGTCCGGATTTTTAGGAATTTTTAGGGATTTTTTCAGGATTTTTTGGGGGGGTTTTTTGCCGATTTTCGGGGCCGGGTTTTTTGGGTCTGGGGGTTTCTCAGGGGGGGTTTTGGGGCTCGGGGAATTTGGGGAGGGGGCGCACTGACCGTGTCCGGCGGCCCAGAGCAGCAGCAGCCCCGGCAGCAGCGCGGGGGGGGCGCACGGGGGGCGCTGCATGGCGGCCGAGCCTCCGCCGCCGCCGCTTCCCCACCTGCCGGGCCCGAGCCGATAATCAGATGCTAATGAGATGCTAATGAGATGCGGGAGGCCGGGCCAATGGCGAGGAAGAGGGGGAGGAGTTCGGTTTGGGGTGGGGGGAGGGGTTTAAGGGGGTAAAAGGAGAAATAGCCCCGAAAAACGGAGGAATAAACGCAGAAATAGGAGGAAGGGGCTTCGGGCGGATTTGGGGGAGATTTGGGGGGGTCTGGGGGGGGATTTTTGGGGCAAATGGGGAGGATTTAGGGGATATGGGGGGGATTTAGGGGGGCTGGGGGGATTTTTGGAGGGTTGGGGGAGATTTGCGGGGGATTTGGGGGAATTTGGGGGTCTGGGGTGATTCGGGGGTGGATTTGAGGGGATTGAGGGGGAATTGGGGGAATTTGGGGGTGGGATTTGGGGGGTCTGGGGTGATTCGGGGGTGGATTTGGGGGGATTGAGGGGGAATTGGGGAGATTTAGGGGGTCTGGGGGGATTTGGGGGCGAATTTGGGGGGATTTAGAGGGGTCTGGGGGGGTTTTTGGAGGGTTTGGGGGAGATTTGCGGGGGATTTGGGGGAATTTGGGGGTGGGATTTGGGGGGTCTGGGGGGATTCGGGGGTGGATTTGGGGGGATTGAGGGGGATTTGGGGGAATTTGGGGGGTCGGGGGGAATTTGGGGGGTCGGGGGGATTTTGGGTGGGTTTGGGGGGTTGGGGGAGATTTGCGGGGAATTTGGGGGTGGGATTTGGGGGGGTCTGGGGTGATTCGGGGGTGGATTTGGGGGGATTGAGGGAATTTGGGGGTGGGATTTGGGGGGGTCTGGGGTGATTCGGGGGGGATTTGGGGGGATTGAGGGGGAATTGGGGGGATTTAGGGGGTCTGGGGGGATTTGGGGGCGAATTTGGGGGGATTTAGAGGGGTCTGGGGGAGGATTTGAGACCCCTGAATGGGGAACTGGGGACCCCCAGATTGGAAATCGGGGACCCCAAAGTGGGATCAGACGCCCCAAATTTGACCCGGGACCCCCCAAAATCGAACTGGGACCCCCAAAATTTGAACTGAGAGGCCCCAAATTTGACCCTGGACCCCCCAAATTTGACCCGGGACCCCCCCAGATTTGACCCGGGACCCCCCAAAATCGAACTGGGACCCCCAAAATTTGAACTGCGACCCTCAAAATTTGACCCTGGAGCCCCCAAATTTGACCCGGGACCCCCCCAGATTTGACCCGGGACCCCCCAGATTTGACCCGGGACCCCCCCAAATTTGACCCGGGACCCCCCAAAATCGAACTGGGACCCCCCAAAATTTGAACTGCGACCCTCAAAATTTGACCCTGGAGCCCCCAAATTTGACCCGGGACCCCCCCAGATTTGACCCGGGACTCCCCAAAATCGAACTGGGACCCCCAAAATTTGAACTGAGCCCCCAAAATTTGCCCGGGATCCCCCCAGATTTGACCCGGGACCCCCCAAATTTGACCCGGGACCCCCCAGATTTGACCCTGGACCCCCCCAAATTTGACACGGGACCCCCCAACATAGAACTGGGACCCCCAAAATTTGAACTGCGACCCTCAAAATTTGACCCTGGAGCCCCCAAATTTGACCCGGGACCCCCCGAGATTTGACCCGGGACTCCCCAAAATAGAACTGGGACCCCCAAAATTTGAACTGAGACCCCAAAATTTGCCCGGGATCCCCCAAAACCTCCCTGTCCCCCCCCGGTGCTGGCGCGGTGACACCGCGGGGGGGTGGGGGGGGGGGTTGGTGACAGTTTGACAGTTGCCATGGCAACCGGGGGGGGGGGGGAACAAAGGCGGCTCAGAGCGGGAACAGCGCGGCCATTCAGGGCCGGGGGGGGGCACTGGGGGGGTCCATGGTCAATTTTGGGGGGGTCCCAGGGGGTTTCGGGGGCATTTTGGGGGGTCCTGGGGGCTTTGGGGGGGTCCTGGGGGTGTTTTCGGCGGGTTCTGGAGGGGTCTTGGGGGGTCCTGAGGGGATTTGGGGGGGTCGTGAGGGGGTTTTAGGGAGGGTTGGGGGGTCCTGGGGGGGGATCCCGGAGGGGTTTGAGGTGGATTTGGGGGGGCCCTGAGGGGATTTGGGGGGGTCATGAGGGGGTTGTTGGGGGGTCCTGGGGGGGATCCTGGAGGGGTTTGAGGTGGATTTGGGGGGGTCCTGAGGGGATTTGGGGGGGTCATGAGGGGGTTGTTGGGGGGTCCTGGGGGGGATCCCGGAGGGGTTTGAGGTGGATTTGGGGGGGTCCTGAAGGGATTTGTGGGGGGTCCTGAGGGGGTTTTAGGGAGGGTTGGGGGGTCCTGGGGGGGATCCCGGAGGGGTTTGAGGTGGATTTGGGGGGGCCCTGAGGGGATTTGGGGGGGTCGTGAGGGGGTTTTAGGGAGGGTTGGGGGGTCCTGGGGGGGATCCTGGAGGGGTTTGAGGTGGATTTGGGGGGGTCCTGAGGGGGTTTTAGGGAGGGTTGGGGGGATCCCAGAGGGGTTTGAGGTGGATTTTGGGGGGGCCCTGAGGGGATTTGGGGGGGGTCGTGAGGGGGTTTTAGGGAGGGTTGGGGGGTCCTGGGGGGGATCCCGGAGGGGTTTGAGGTGGATTTGGGGGGGCCCTGAGGGGATCTGGGGCCACGCTGGGACCTCCCAAGAGGAGCTTGGACAGAGGGAATGGGGGAAAAGGGTGAGAAAATGCGGAAAAAGGGGGGTAAAATGGGAAAAAGAGGGGTAAAAGGGGATGAAATGGGGATAAAGGAGTTACAGTAGGGATGAAGTGGGAAAAAAGAGGCTAAACAGGGCCAAATTGGTGCTAAACGAGAACAAATTTGGGCTAAACAGGGCCAAATAAGGGATAAATATGGTCAAACGGGCTAAACGGGACTAAATTTGGACTAAACGGGAATAAATTGGGGTTAAACAGGGCCAAAATGGGGTTAAACCCAAAGGTTTGGGGGACACGGCGATTGAGGTGTTGGGGCCAAGCCACAAAACCAGCACCACTCCACCCCCAATTTCAGCATTTTTATCCCGAAATCCCGTGGTGGGGGATGAGTTGAGTCCTTCCTAAAGCTCTTTGGTGGAAGAATCGTAGAATAGGATGAGGACGATGAACGCGCCCTTTTCCCTGAGGGGATCCCGGCTGAGGGAACAGGGCGGGAGCGGCAGAACCGGCCCAGCCGCAGCCCCAGGCTTGGGTGGAAGGTGGTGACACCTTTGTGAGGGTGGTGACACCTTTGGGAAGGGCGGTGACACCTTTGTGAGGGGTGGTTACACCTCTGGGAGGCTCAGCCCGGAGTCACCCACCACCACAGGTGCGCCCCACATCCTGAGGGCAAACCCACCCGGGGCGTGCTCAAACCGCTGCCACAAGACCCGGAGCACGTAGCGGCGATCTTCACCGATGTGTCAAAGCGGAAAAAAGCGGCTTTAGGAACGGGGATTTACCCGTCAAAACCGGGCCTGGAGCCGCCGATGCCGCCGCCTTCCCCTGAGGCGCCGTGGACAAAATGGCGGCGCCTCCCTCAGCGCCTTTCCCGCCCTTTAGCGCGGCCACGCCCCCTCCCACCGCAGCGACCAATCAGAGCCCGGCATTTCCCCCTTGGCCCCGCCCCCTCGCCGCAGTCCCTGAGGGGAGCCGCGGCTCCGTGAGGGGAAAAATCTTTTTGTAAGGTAAAAACTTGGATTTCTGAGGTAAAAAGTTCGATTTCTGAGGTAAAATTCATCGGTTTTGGGGCCAGAAGGTATTTTTTTATGGAGAACCATCATCTTCTGAGGCAAACCTCTCTTTTTTACCAAAGGAAAATATTTTTCACTCCAAATTTTGAATTTCTGAGGTAAAAATCCGTTTTGGGGTCAGAAGGTGTTTTTTTTATGGAGAACCATAATCTTCTGAAGCAAACCTCTCCTTTTTTATGGAGAGAAAGGATTTTTCAGGCCAAATTCTGATTTTGTGGTAAAAATCACAGCATTCTGGGGAAAACCCTGATTTTCTGAGAGGGGAAAAAAGTTCTCTGCAGTAAAAGTACATTTCATGAGGTAAAATTAAGGGGAAAAAGGGGAATTGATTAAATTTTACAACCCTGGAGTCTCCCAGGACAGCGATGGCAGCATAGCAAGGACAGAATGAGGGTAAGTGGAATAAACACCAATTTTAGGTGATTTACACCCAAAACTCCCACATGAAACACAAATATGTCTAAAAATCCCCCACAGTCCCCTTTTCCAAATCTGTTTTCACCCATAAAACCCATCAGGTGCTGCCAAAAATTGACATTTTGGCACAAAAGTTGCTTTTTCTTCCACTTACCTCCTCCAAAAGTTGCTGCAGTTGGGGGCTGGGGATATCAGGAACCAAAACTACCCCAAAAATAACGAATTTTTGGGTTTAATAAACTTATTTTTCAACTGCAGGAATGCCATCCCTGACAATATCCCAGTTTGAGCTAAACCTTCTAATTTCAAACTAAAAATCGCAATCTATTTTGGAATTTTATACTAATGAGGAACTTTTTTTAAAATTTAAGGGCATTGTCACCCTTTTAAAAATTTTCCTACTATTTTGGGATATTTTCTTTCATTTTGGGATCCCTAAATTGGGAGTTTTGGGGCAGCTTTTGAAAATTGTTTGCACTTTTGGCTGCAGTTTTTTGCAATTTTCTCCTCTTTCGCTACAAATTTTTTCACCAAAACTTCAGAATTTCTCCCCCATTTCATCACCCCCCCCCTTAGGTTATCAGGTGCTATTTTGGGGTGATTTAACCAAATTTGGGCGATTTTTCCTCAAAAACACACTGGAGTTTGGGGGTGAAATGATTTATTGGCTCCCTCAGTGCTTCTTGCTGGCAGCAGCAACCTGGAAGAGAAAAAAAATGGGGAAATTGGTTAAAATAACCCAAATTTGAGGGGAAATTGGTTAAAATTGCCCAAATTCAGCCAAATTTGAGGGAAAATTCTGGAAATTCCCGGGCTCACCTGCCCAGCGATGCGATCCAGGTCCCGCTGCCCCTGAGGAGTCAACTTCCGACCCCTGGGTGGGGAAAAATGGGGAAAAAAAGTAAAAAATGGGGAAAAAAAGTAAAAAATGGGGTTACTTATTACAATTAAAACACAAACTGGTAAGCCCAAATTCCCATTTTTCACCCCCAAAATCCCCACTTTTCACCCAATAATCACGATTTTTTTTCCCAAAACCCCAAAAATCTCTGTTTTTCACGCCAAAATCCCCATTTTTCACCCCAAAACCCCTATTTTTTTTCCCCTAATACCCCAAAATTTTATTTCTTCACCCCAAACTGACCCATCCTGGTCCTTCTCCACCACCCCAAAAATTCCCATTTTTCCTCCCAAAATCCCCATTTTACACCCCCAAAATCCTCATTTCTCACCCCAAAATCACCATTTTTTCCCCCAAAACCCCCATTTTTCACCCCAAACTGCCCCAGAAACCCCAAAATCTGAGTTTTTCTCCCCAAACTGACCCGTCCTGGTCCTTCTCCACCACCCCAAAAATTCCCATTTTTCCTCCCAAAATCCCTATTTTACACCCCCAAAATCCTCATTTCTCACTCCAAAATCACCATTTTTTCCCCCAAAATCCCCATTTTTCACCCCAAACCCCCGTTTTTTTTCCCCAAACCCCCAAAATCCCCATTTTTCTCCCCAAACTGACCCGTCCTGGTCCTTCTCCACCACCTTGAGCCCCTCCAGGCCCTGTAGCTCCCCCAAAATCCCTGGTTTTGACCCCAAAATCCTCATTTCTCACCCCAAAATCACCATTTTTTCCCCTAATACCCCCATTTTTCTCCCCAAACTGACCCATCCTGGTCCTTCTCCACCACCCCAAAAATCCCCATTTTTCTTCCTAATATCCCCATTTTACAGCCCCAAAATCCTCATTTCTCACTCCAAAATCACAATTTTTTTCCCTCAAAACCCCCATTTTTCACCCCAAACTGCCCCAGAAACCCCAAAATCTGAGTTTTTCTCCCCAAACTGACCCATCCTGGTCCTTCTCCACCACCCCAAAAATCCCCATTTTTCCTCCCAAAATCCCCATTTTACACCCCCAAAATCACAATTTTTCTCACTCCAAAATCACCATTTTTCATCCCCAAACCCCCGTTTTTTTTTCCCCCAACCCCCAAAATCGCCGTTTTTCTCCCCAAACTGACCCGTCCTAGTCCTTCTCCACCACCTTGAGCCCCTCCAGGCCCTGCAGCTCCCCCAAAATCCCCGTTTTTGACCCCAAAATCCCCATTTTTCACCCCAAATCCCTATTTTTCACCCCCAAACCCCCGTTTTTTTTTTCCCCCGAACCCCCAAAATCGCCGTTTTTCTCCCCAAACTGACCCGTCCTGGTCCTTCTCCACCACCTTGAGCGCCTCCAGGGCCTGCAGGACCCTCCTGGCCACGGCGCCGGAGCCGCGGCTGAAGTGGCTGGGCCGGACCCCGCGGCGCTGGCGGCCCCCGTACACCTTGGCCATGGAGCCCACGCCCGCCCCGCCCCGCAGGTACAGGTGACGCGCCGTGGAGGCTGTGGGGACAGGTGACACAGGTGACACGGGTGACACAGGTGAGGGACACTGGGACAGGTGACACAGGTGAGGAACACTGGGGACAGGTGACACAGGTGAGGGACACTGGGACAGGTGACACAGGTGAGGGACACTGGGACAGGTGACACAGGTGACACAGGTGAGGGACACCTGGGACAGGTGACACCCCCGTACACCTTGGCCATGGAGCCCACGCCCGCCCCGCCCCGCAGGTACAGGTGACGCGCCGTGGAGGCTGTGGGGACAGGTGACACAGGTGAGGGACACCGGGACAGGTGACACAGGTGAGGGACACTGGGACAGGTGAGAGACCCCCAGGTAATGGGAGGGACCTCCCAGACAGGTGAGAGACCCCCGGAGTTCATGGGAGCCCCCTGGTACCGGTCCTGGCCCGGTTTTCACCTGGGGACCCCCCGGTACCGGTACCAGGAACACCTGAGGGTTTGGGACCCCCGGTACCGGTACCAGGCTCACCTGGGGGCTCGGGACCCCCGGTACCGGTACCAGGCTCACCTGGGGGTTTGGGACCCCCGGTACCGGTACCAGGCTCACCTGAGGGTCTGGGACCCCCGGTACCGGTACCAGGCTCACCTGGGGTTTGGCACCCCTGGTACCGGTACCAGGAACACCTGAGAGTTTGGGACCCCCCCGGTACCGGTACCAGGCTCACCTGGGGTTCGGGACCCCCCGGTACCGGTACCAGGCTCACCTGGGGGTTTGGGACCCCCGGTACCGGTACCAGGCTCACCTGGGGGCTCGGGACCCCCCGGTACCGGTACCAGGCTCACCTGGGGGTTTGGGACCCCCGGTACCGGTACCAGGCTCACCTGGGGTTCGGGACCCCCGGTACCGGTACCAGGCTCACCTGGGGGCTCGGGACCCCCGGTACCGGTACCAGGCTCACCTGGGGATTTGGGACCCCTGGTACCAGTACCAGGAACACCTGAGGGTCTGGGACCCCCGGTACCGGTACCAGGAACACCTGGGGTTCGGGACCCCCGGTACCGGTACCAGGCTCACCTGAGGGTCTGGGACCCCCGGTACCGGTACCAGGAACACCTGGGGGTTTGAGACCCCCCGGTACCGGTACCAGGCTCACCTGGGGGTTTGGCACCCCCGGTACCGGTACCAGGCTCACCTGGCGGTTCGGGACCCCCGGTACCACCAACACCTGGGAGTTTGAGACCCCCCCGGTACCGGTACCAGCCCGGGGCTCACCTGGGGGTTTGGGCCCCTGGCTCTGGTACCGGTCCCGGTTCTCACCCTGGGTTTGGTACCCCCGGTTCCGGTACCGGTTCCGGTCTCACCTGCCCGCGTGTAGAACCAGTTCTCATCGTAGGGCGCCAGCTCCTTGTGCTTGGCCAGCTTCACCGTGTCGGCCCAGTCGGGAACCTTCAGCTTGCCCGACCTGAACGGGACAGAACCGGCTCAGAACCGGGACAGAACCGGCTCAGAACCGGGACAGAACCGGCTCAGAACCGGGACAGAACCGGCTCAGAACCGGGACAGAACCGGTACCGGGAGCAGGGAACCGGGAATGGGACATGGAACCAGGAATGGAACCGGGAATGGGCAGCTTCACCGTGCCGGCCCACTCGGGAACCTTCAGCTGCCCTGATCTAGAAGTGGGTCAGAATCGGTACCGGGAATGGGAATTGGCACCAAAACCGGGAATTGGGAACGGAACCAGGACGGGAAACGGAACTGGCACCGGCGATGGAACTGGAAATGGCCCCGGGAATGGGAACAGAAACGGGCACCGGTATAGGGAATTGGGAACGGGAACCAGGAATCAGAACCGGGAGTCGGGAATGGCACCGGAAACCAGAACCGGGAATGGGAATCAGAACCGGAGCCGGGAATTGGGAATAAAGAACAGAACCAGGAACGGAACCGGGACCGGCACCGCCCGAGGAGCCCCGCGACCCCCGGTGAGCCCCCCCGAGCCCCCCGGTCCCTCCCGATCCCCCCACAGCCCCCCCGAGCCCCCCGGTCCCTCCCGGTCCCTCCAGGTCCCTCCCGGTCCCCCCCTCACTTTTTGAGGAAGGCCGCCAGCGCCCTCACGAACTCCTGCTGGTTCACGTCCTTCACCGTCACACCGGGCATCTGCGGGGACACGCGGGGGGGTCACTCCCAGCCCAGTTTTGCCCGTTTTTCCCCGTTTTTTCCCCCGTTTTTTGCCGTTTTTTCCCCGTTTTCCGCGGCCCCGCTCCCGCCCTCACCTCGCCGCCGCCGCTGCCGCACCGGAAGAGGCCGAGCACGGGGCCGCCCGCGCACCCAGCAGGGGCCGAAACCTCGCGAGACTCCCTCGGCCAATCCGCGCCGGCGGGATCGCGCGCGGGCCAATCAGCGGCGAGGGCTCCCCTATCGGCGCGCTGTCATTGGTTGGCGCCGGCGCGCGCTCCCCCCCCCCCCCCCCCAGCCCTTAGACTGGTTCGTCCATGTGGCCACGCCCACCGCGGCACGGCCGCTGCTGATTGGTGGAGACGTTCGTGTGGCTCCGCCCACTGCGGCGGCAGCGGAGCGACCCCAAAGTGTCCCCAAAGTGTCCCCAAAGACCCCAAAGTGACCCAAAATGTCCCCAAAGTGACCCAAAAATGTCCTCAAGGCGGCCCAATGACCCCGGCAGTGACCCACGTCCCTGTGCCACCGCTGTGGTGTCCCCAGAGTGTCCCCAAGGTGTCCCAGTGACCCCCAGAGTGACCCCAGGGTGTCCCCAAAGTGATCCGCTGTCCCTGTGCCGCTCCCAAAATGTCCCCAACGTGTCCCAATGTCCCCAAGACCCTCCAAGGTGTCCCCAGTGTCCCCATGACAGCACTGGGAGCGTCCCCAAAATGTCCCCGGTGTCCTCAAGGTGTCCCAGTGTCCCCATGACCCCACAGTGCTGTCCCCAAGGTGTCCCAGTGACTCCTGGATGTCCCCAAGGTGTCCCCAAGTGTCCCTGTGCCACCTCTGGAGCGTCCCCAGAAGGGCCCAGTGTCCCCAAAGTGTCCCCAAAGTGTCCCCAAGGTGTCCCCAAAGTGACTCCTGGATGCCCCCAAGGTATCTCAGTGCCACCCCAAATGTCCCCAAAGTGTCCCCAAGGTTTCCTCAAGGTGTCCCAGCGACTCCTGGATGTCCCCAAAGCGTCCCCAAGGTATCTCAGTGCCACCCCAAATGTCCCCAAAGTGTCCCCAAGGTGTCCCCAAGGTTTCCTCAAGGTGTCCCAGTGACTCCTGGATGCCCCCAAGGTGTCCCCAAGGTATCTCAGTGCCACCCCAAATGTCCCCAAAGTGTCCCCAAGGTGTCCCAGTGACTCCTGGATGTCCCCAAGGTGTCCCCAAGGTATCTCAGTGCCACCCCAAATGTCCCCAAAATGTCCCCAAATGTCCCCAAGGTGTCCCCAGGCTCCCCCGTTGGTGCCACCCCCTCCCTGTCCCCTGCCCCTTTAAAAATGGGTGCGTCCCAGTAAACCCCGCCCCCTTCCCCCTTCCGCCCAATCAGCAACGGCGACACCAGCGGGGGGCGGGGCTCCAAAGATTCTCCCGTTGTTTTTAAAAGATCCCGGTCACGTGACCAACAAAAAAAAAAAAAAAAGGAGGGGGGCGGAGCCAGCGACCGAAAGGGGGCGTGGCCATGGAATGGATCAGCGCACGGCCGCGGGGGGCGAGGGGGGCGTGGCCTCGGCCGAGGGGGCGGGGTCAGACGAGGAGGGGGCGGGGTTCGGGGCCGAAAGGGGCGTGGCCACCGCCGCCGTTTGAGAAGGAGGGGGCGGAGGCTGAGGGGGCGGGGGCTGAGGGGGCGTGGCCTCGCTGGCGGAGGGGGCGGAGCCGTCGGGCTCGGTGGGCGGGGCCGGCTCGGTGGGCGTGGCCGCCTGCATGATCTTCTGGCGAACCTCGCGGATCTTGAGCTGCAGGCAGAGCTTGGTGGGGAAAATGTCCGAGAAGCGAGCCTGGAACGCGGCCGTGGCCTGGGCTGGGACACAGGGGACATTCGGGGACACTCAGAGACCATCTGGGGACATTTGGGGACAGTTTGGGGACATTCGGGGACATTCGGGGACACTCAGAGACCGTCTGGGGACAGTTTGGGGACATTTGGGGACAGTTTGGGGGGGCTTGGGGACATTCGGGGACACTCAGAGACCGTCTAGGGACAGGTCAGGGGGACTTGGGGACATTTGGGGACAGTTTGGGGACATTCGGGGACACTCAGAGACGGTCTGGGCACAGTTCAGAGGGACTTGGGGACATTTGGGGACACTCAGAGACGGTCTGGGGACAGGTCAGGGGGACTTGGGGACATTTGGGGACAGTTTGGGGGGATTTGGGGACACTCAGGGACAGTTAGAGACAGTCTGGGGACAGGTCACGGGGACTTGGGGACATTTGGGGACATTCGGGGACACTTAGAGACAGTCTGGGCACAATTCAGGGGGACTTGGGGACATTTGGGGACAGTTTGGGGACATTCGGGGACACTCAGAGACGGTCTGGGGACAGGTCACGGGGACTTGGGGACATTTGGGGACAGTTTGGGGGGGCTTGGGGACATTCTGGGGCAGTCAGAGACGGTCTGGGGACAGTTCAGAGGGACTTGGGGACATTTGGGGGGATTTGGGGACATTTGGGGACACTCAGAGACGGTCTGGGGACAGGTCAGGGGGACTTGGGGACATTTGGGGACAGTTTGGGGGGATTTGGGGACACTCAGGGACAGTTAGAGACAGTCTGGGGACAGGTCACGGGGACTTGGGGACATTTGGGGACATTCGGGGACACTTAGAGACAGTCTGGGCACAATTCAGGGGGACTTGGGGACATTTGGGGACAGTTTGGGGACATTCGGGGACACTCAGAGACGGTCTGGGGACAGGTCACGGGGACTTGGGGACATTTGGGGACAGTTTGGGGGGGCTTGGGGACATTCTGGGGCAGTCAGAGACGGTCTGGGGACAGTTCAGAGGGACTTGGGGACATTTGGGGGGATTTGGGGACATTTGGGGACAGTTTGGGGGGATTTGGGGACACTCAAGAGACCATCTGGGGACATTTGGGGACAGTTTGGGGACATTCGGGGACATCCGGGGACACTCAGAGACCGTCTGGGGACAGTTCAGGGGGACTTGGGGACATTTGGGGACATTTGGGGACACTCAGAGACGGTCTGGGGACAGTTCAGAGGGACTTGGGGACATTTGGGGGGATTTGGGGACATTCGGGGACAGTCAGAGAAAGTCTGGGGACAATTCAGAGGGACTTGAGGGGATTTGGGGACATTCGGGGACACTCAGAGACGGTCTGGGGACAGGTCAGGGGGACTTGGGGACATTCGGGGACAGTTTGGGGACACTCAGAGACCGTCTGGGCACAATTCAGAGGGACTTGGGGACATTTGGGGACAGTTTGGGGGGACTTGGGGACATTCGGGGACAGTTTGGGGGGATTTGGGCGCAGTTCAGGGGGACTTGGGGACATTTGCGGACACTCAGAGACCGTCTGGGGGACAGGTCGGGGGGACTTGGGGACATTTGGGGACAGTTTGGGGGGATTTGGGGACAGTTCAGGGGGATTTGGGGACAGTTTGGGGACATTCGGGGACAGTCTGGGCACAATTCAGAGGGATTTTGGGGTAATTTGGGGGCGTTTCTGGGGGTTCTGGGGCTCACCCGAGGGGAAGAAGCCGTGCTCCTGGAAGAGCTGCATGACGAGGGCGCGGCGCTGGTCGAGCGTTCGCCGCAGGGACGAGAACGGGACCTTGTCGTACTCGAGCTCGCCCAGGACGTCCTCACCCTCCCCTCCTGAAAATTCAGGGGATCAGACCCCAAAACAGCCCAAAAACAGCCCAAAAACAGCCCAAAAACAGCCCAAAAACCAGCCTTGAAACAGCCCCAAAATCATAAAAAACGGCCCCAAAACCAGCCTTGAAACAGCCCCAAAACCAGCCTTGAAACAGCCCCAAAATCATAAAAAACTGCCCCAAAACCAGCGGGACCTTGTCGTACTCAAGCTCGCCCAGGACGTCCTCACCCTCCCCTCCTGTAAATTCAGGGGATCAGACCCCAAAACGGCCCCAAAACGACCCCAAAACGGCCCCAAAACGGCCCAAAAACCAGCCTTGAAACAGCCCCAAAATCATAAAAAACGGCCCCAAAACCAGCGGGACCTTGTCGTACTCGAGCTCGCCCAGGACGTCCTCGCCCTCCCCTCCTGCAAATTCAGGGGATCAGACCCCAAAACAGCCCCAAAACGGCCCCAAAATGGCCCAAAACCAGCCCAAAAACGGCCCCAAAAACCAGCCTTGAAACAGCCCCAAAATCAGCTGAAATGGCCCCAAAACCAGCAGGACTCGAGCTCACCCAGGACACCCTCACCCCCCCCTCCTGTGGGATCAGGGGAGGTGAGACCCCAACAGCAGCCCCAAAACGGCCCCAAAACGGCCCCAAACCAGCAAAAATGGCCCCAAAACCGGCCTTGAAACGGCCCGAAAAATACAAAGCCAGCCATAAAACGGACTCGAAACCAGAAAAAACGGCCCAAACCCAGCCCCAAAAATGACCCCAAACCCAAACCCAGCCCCAAAAGTGACCCCAAACCCAAACCCAGCCCCAAAAGTGACCCCAAACCCAAACCAGCCCCAAAATGGCGCCCAAATCAGCCCTGAAAGCAACACAAACCCCCCGAAACGGCCCCAAAGCAGCAGCGAGAGCCCCCCCTGCCAGCCCATCCTGGGCGCTGCTGTGCCCCCGGCCCCGCCCCCATTGCCAGGCCACGCCCCCAATTCCAGGCCCTGCCCCCATTGCCAGGCCCCGCCCCCGTTGCCAGGCCCCACCCCCAATTCCAGACCCCACCCCATTGCCAGGCCCCGCCCCAATTCCAGACCCCACCCCCATTGCCAGGCCCCGCCCACGCTGCCAGGCCCCACCCCATTGCCAGCCCCCGCCCCCATTACCAAGCCCCGCCCCCATTGCCAGGCCCCGCCCCCATTACCAAGCCCCGCCCCCATTGCCAGGCCCCGCCCCCATTGCCGGGCCCCACCCCCAATTCCAGACCCCACCCCATTGCCAGGCCCCGCCCCCATTGCCAGGCCCCACCCCATTGCCAGGCCCCGCCCCTATTGCCAGGCCCCGCCCCCATTGCCAGGCCCCACCCCCTATTGCCAGGCCCCACCCCATTGCCAGGCCCAACCAATTGCCAGGCCCCGCCCCTGCTGCAGGCCCCGCCCCCGCTGCCAGGCCCCACCCCCGCTGCAGGCCCCGCCCCCTTTGCCAGGCCCCACCCCAATTCCAGGCCCTGCCCCCATTACCAGACCCTACCCCAATTCCAAGCCCCGCCCCTGCTGCAGGCCACGCCCCCATTGCCAGGCCCCGCCCCCATTGCCAGGCCCCACCCCCAATTCCAGACCCCACCCCATTGCCAAGCCCCGCCCCCATTGCCAGGCCCTGCCCCCGCTGCAGGCCCCGCCCCCATTGCCAGGCCCTGCCCCCATTACCAGACCCCGCCCCCGCTGCAGGCCCCGCCCCCTTTGCGGCCCCGCCCCCTTTGCGGCCCCGCCCCACCTTGTCTGTCGAAGGTGAAGATGTCTCCCGCGCCGTCGCCGTCGCCGCCCTTGGCGCTCTTGGGGGTCGAGGGCTCGGAGCCGCAGCTCGAGCGGCGCCGCAGCTTCCGCTTGGGCGAGGAGGGGTCGTCCCCGCTGGGGTCCAGGTCTGCGATACACGGCGGGGGAGAAACGGGGTCAGCCGGGGTCACCCGGGGTCACCCGGGGTCGGTAAAGGTCGTTAACGTTCATTTAGGGTCATTTAGGGTCAATCAGGGTCATTTAGGGTCAATCAGGGGTCGTCCCCGCTGGGGTCCAGGTCTGTGATACAGGGGGAGAAACGGGGTCACCTGGGGTCACCCGGGGTCACCTGGGGGTCACCCGGGGTCAGGAAAGGTCATTTAGGGTCATTTAGGGTCAACCAGGGGTCGTCCCCGCTGGGGTCCAGGTCTGTGACAGGGGGAGAAACGGGGTCAGCAAGGGTCACCCGGGGTCACCTGGGGTCACCCGGGGTCACCTGGGGTCACCCGGGGTCATTAAAGGTCATTAACGTTCATTTAGGGTCATTTAGGGTCATTTAGGGTCAATCAGGGGTCGTCCCCGTTGGGGTCCAGGTCTGCGATGCGGGGGGAGAAACGGGGTCAGCAAGGGTCACCCGGGGTCACCCGGGGTCAGCCGGGGTCACCTGGGGTCACCCAGGGTCATTAAAGGTCATTAATGTTCATTCAGGGTCATTCAGGGTCAATCAGGGGTCGGCCCCACAAGGGTGCAGGCCTGCAAGGCGGGGGGAAGGAAAGGGGTCAGAGGTCACGCAGGGGTCACAGCGAGGTCAGGGGTCACGCAGAGATCATTAAAGGTCGTTTGGGGTCACTCAGAGGGGTCACTCGGGTTACAAGGGTCGTTAAAGGTCACTTAGGGTCAGGCAAGGGTCACACAGAGGTCAGGAGCGTCACTGGGAGGTCACTCAATGGTCACTCAGGGGTCAGAGGTCACTCAGGCAGGTCAGGGTCACTCAGGGGTCACTCCAGGGTCAGGAGTCACTCAGGGGTCATTCAGGGGTCACTCAGGGGTCACTGGGGTCAGGGGTCAGTCAGAGGTCACTCAGGGGTCACTGGGGTCAGGGGTCAGTCAGAGGTCACTCAGGGTCACACTCAGGGCTCACTGCAGGGTCAGGTCATTTGGGGGTCACTCGGGGGTCACCCACGTGTCAGGGGTCACCGAGGGGTCAGCGCGGGGTCAGAGGTCATTGGGGGTCACCTGTGGAGTTCTTGCGCTTTTTCCGGTAGCTGCCCAGGATGGTGCGGGGGGAGGTGGCCAGGGCCTGCAGGGTGGGGGAGGGGAGAACCTCCTCGGGCCGGAACTCGGGCAGCTCCGCGAAGCGCTCCTCGAAATCCACCTCGGAGAGCACTCTGGGAAACCCAAAAACACCAAAAAACTGACCCAAAATATCCCCGAAAACATCCAAGAATTACCCACTGAATCATTAGAAACTAACAGCACAAATGGCCCCAAAGCGCCCCCAAAATCCACCTCGGAGAGCGCTCTGAGAAACCCAAAAACACCAAAAAACTGACCCAAAATATCCCCCAAATATCCTCAAAATATCCCCAAAACATCGCCAAAAAAACCACAAAAATACGCCTAAAAATACCTCAAAATATCCCAAAAATAATCCAAACCAGGCCCCTCAAATACCCCGAAAAACGTCCCCAAAAATTCCCAAAGTATCAAAAAAAATCCCCAAAAACACCCCCAGAATAATCCCCAAAAACGCCCAAAATTGGTCCCAAAATATCCCCAAAAACACCCAAAAATTACCCACGGAATCCTTAAAAACGAACAGCACAAATAGCCCCAAAGCGCTCCTAAAATCCACCTTGGAACGCACTCTGAGAAACCCAAAAACACCAAAAAACTGACCCAAAATATCCCCAAAAACATCCAAGAATTACCCACTGAATCATTAGAAACTAACAGCACAAATAGCCCCAAAGCGCCCCCAAAATCCACCTCGGAGAGCGCTCTGAGAAACCCAAAAACACCAAAAAACTGACCCAAAATATCCCCCAAATATCCTCAAAATATCCCCAAAACATCGCCAAAAAAACCACAAAAATACGCCTAAAAATACCTCAAAATATCCCAAAAATAATCCAAACCAGGCCCCTCAAACACCCCGAAAAACGTCCCCAAAAATTCCCAAAGTATCAAAAAAAATCCCCAAAATCCCCCCAGGAACCCCCAAAACCCCTCGGGGAACCCCAGGCCCCGCCCCTAACTGACCACACCCCGCCAAGCCCCGCCCCTCGCTGACCACACCCAATGAGGCCCCGCCCCCTCAGGCCCCGCCCCTCACCTGTCCACAGAGTCGAAGGTTTTTTTCAGGGGCGGGGGGCGGAGCTTCGCCTTCTTGGCCCCTCCCTCGGCGGGGGGCGGGGCCGGAGGGGGCGGGGCCGCGCGGGGAGGCCCCTCGGGGGCGGGGGCCAGGCGGGGAGGGGGCGGAGCCGGAGGGGCCGGCGGGAGGCGTGGCTTCGGCGGGGGGCGGGGCCCAGCGCTCGGCCTGGGGAGGGGTTAATCGGCGTTAATTAATGCGATAATTAACGCGGGGCTTAACGAGGGGGGAGGGGCGTCACTCACCGCGTCGGGGGGGGCGGGGCTCGGCGGCCCCTCCCCCACCGGGTCCCGCTGGCTCCAGGCCTCGGCGCGGGGGGAGGGGCAGGGGGGCGGGGCCTCGGGAGGGGGCGGGGCCGCAGCGTCCCAGTCGCCGGCGAGGGGGGGGAGGGGAGGGAGGGGCGGGGGGAGGGGACGAGGAGGGGGCGGGGCCGGGGGGAGGGGCGGGGTCTGCCGGAGGGGGGCGGGGCGGGTCCGGCGGGGGGCGGGGCGGGGGCGGGGCCTCCCCTCCCCCCACCGGGATCGTGGCCAGGGCGGCCTTGACCTTCTGGGGGGGCTTGGGGGAGGGGCGGGGGGGCGCGGGGGGGGAAGGGCGGGGCGGCTGCGGGCACAGAGGGGGCGGGGCTGAGGTCAGACCACGCCCCCTCCTTTACATACACAAAACCTGCATTATAACCCCATTAGCCCCGCCCACACAGCAGCGCATTGCTCTCATTAGCATAACCACGCCCCTCTGCAGCCCCTCTACTCTGAATGCCATTCAGCTCCTCCCCTTTTGTTAGCCCCGCCCATTGGGAGTGACCACGCCCACACAAAGCTCCACCCCTTTAAGAACCTCCCACGGAGCCGCACCCTATAAAGCCCCGCCCCTTTACATTGGCCACTCCCACTCCAAAGCGCCACCCATTGAGCCCCACCCCTTTAAGTCACTCTGATGCAGGCCACGCCCACCCCAAGGCTCCACCTCCTCCCACAAACTCCTCCCAGCCAGCCCCACCCATTTAAAGTGACCCCACCCCCTCCAGGCCCCGCCCCCTCCAGGCCCCACCCCCTGTACCTGCAGCCGCCAGGGCGGGGGCGGGGCCGGCCTTGGGCAGGATGGGCGGGGCCGGGCCCGGGGGGGCAGAGCCAGCAACGCTGTAGACCAATCCGGGGGCGGGGGCGGGGCCGGGGGCGGGGCCTCCCGGGTAAATGGCGGCCAGGACGGGACCCCCCGAGCTGGGGGGGGGCAGCTGGGGGGGGGGCAGGGCCGAGACCCCCACGGGGGCGGGGCCGAGCAGGGAGCCCTGCCCTGGGGGCGGGGCCAAGCGTCAGCAGGAAAATCCCAAATTATCCCCCCCAAAAGTACCCAAAATTTCCCCAAAATCCCAAAAACGATCAATAACAAAATTATCCCAAAAAATTCAGAAACTATCGCAAAACGGCCCAAAATAAACAACAAGTTACCCAGAAAAATGACAAGGTTAGAGCCAAAATAAGCCCTAAAAAACCCCAAAACTCCCAAATTATCCCCGAGAATTTCCCTGAGGAGCCCCCAAAATTCCCCTCCCCCCCCACCCAGGACCAGCCCCAGACCCCGCCCCCTTTAGCCCCTCCCATCATCACCCCTCCCCCCACCACCCCTCGCCCTGTAGCCCCGCCCCCACGTTGCTCACCCTGCAGCCCCACCCCCTTTAGCCCCGCCCCCGCATTGCTCACCCTTTAGCCCCGCCCCCTTTAGCCCCGCCCCGCGTTGCTCACCCTGCAGCCCTCGCCCCCTGTAGCCCCTCCCCTCATCACCCGTGCCCCTTTAGCCCCGCCTCCTTTAGCCCCACCCCCACATTGCTCACCCTTTAGCCCCGCCCCCTTTAGCCCCGCCCCCTCGTCGCTTACCCTTTAGCCCCGCCCTCTTTAGCCCCGCCCCCGCGTTGCTCACCCTGCAGCCCTGCCCCCTTTAGCCCCACCCCTGCGTTACTCTTTAGCCCCGCCCCCTTTAGCCCCACCCCACGTTGCTCACCCTGCAGCCTCGCCCCCTTTAGCCCCGCCCCTTATTTCTCACCCTTTAGCCCCGCCCCCTTTAGCCCCGCCCCTCGTTGCTCACCCTGCAGCCCTGCCCCCTTTAGCCCCGCCCCCTTTAGCCCCGCCCCCTTGCTGCTCACCCTGCAGCAGGGCGGTGAAGCCGAGCACGGGGGGCGGGGCCTGCGCGGGCGGGGGCGGGGCCGGGTGCACGTAGGCGATGCGGGCGGGGGGCAGCAGCACCTTGGGGGGAGGGGCGGGGCCAGCGCCGGCCCCGCCCCCCACGCCCACGCCCACGGGGCTGCCCGGGGGGGGCACCAGGGGCACGGGGCTGAGCTGGATGATCTGGGGGGAGGGGCGAGAGGGAAGGGGCGGCGTTAGAGAGGGGGCGGGGTTAAACAAGGGGGCGGGGCTAAAGGGGGCGGGGCCGTACCTTGCCGGGGGGCGGGGCCGCGCCCGGGGTCCCGAAGGGCGTCAGGGCGGGGCCGGGCGGGGCCACCGGAACCAAAACCTTCCCTGGGAGCAGCGGGGAGGGGGGCGGGGCCTGGCCCGGGGGGGAGGGCTGGGCTGCAGGGGGAGGGGCGGGGTTAGACAGCGAGACCACGCCCCCAGACACAAACCCCTCCTCCAACCCAAAACCCCTCCCATAAAATGAAACCCCTCCCCCAATCTGAGATCCCAGCCAGAAACCAAGGCCACGCCCCCAACCCAGAGGCCACGCCCCAAGCAAAAACACCGCCCCGATTTGAGGCCACGCCCACAAACTCAGACCACGCCCACAACATTCACAGACCCCGCCCCTTATTTCAGTCCAGGGCCCCGATTGAACCCATCCCCAAACTGTGGCCCCTCCCCCATCTCAGAGCCCCTCCCCCAATTTGAGACCCCACCCCAACAGGCCCCGCCCCCAACCCAGAGCCCCTCCCCCGTTTCCCCTTTGTACCTTTGGGGGCGGAGCCTCCTGTGCCCCCCCCGGAAGTGGGCGGGGCCTTTCCGTTCTGGGGCGGGGGGAGGGCGAAGTGCAGGGGGGGGTTGGGGGGGCCCTGGGGGGGGTTGGGCGGGGCCGGGGGGGCGCTGGGGGCGGGGCCTTTGCCGTGGGGGAGGGGCAGGGTGGGCAGGATGTATTGCACCTGCGTGATGCCCAGGGGGAGGGGCCCGTTGGGGGGCGGGGGAGGGGCGGTGCCCGCTGCCCCTCCCCCTGCCGGGGCCCCGCCCCCTCCTCCCGCCGAGGCCCCGCCCCCCGCCAGGAGCTGCACGGGGGGGGGATGGGCAGGGTGGGGGGAGGGGAGCAGCGCCAGCGAGGTGGGGGCAGGGGGGCCCGGCCCCGCCCCCGCCCCTCCCCCCAGCACCAGATTGGCCACGACCCCTCCCCCAGGCCCCGCCCCTCCCCCTCCCAGCGGGGCCTTGCTGGGGGCGGGGCCGGGGCGCAGCGGGGGGGGGAGGGGCGGCGCTGCCTCCCCCTGAGGCCCCGCCCCCTCCCGCGGCCCCGCCCCCCACCGAGGCCCCGCCCAATCCCCCCTCGGCGCTCTCGGCCCGTTTGCGGCGCGGGGGGGGAGGGGCGGGGCCGCGCGGGGGGAGGGGCGGGGCCTTGTAGGGGGTGGGGGCGGGGCCGGGGGGGGGCTCGGGGGGGCCCGGGGGCGGCTCCAGCTCCGGGGGGGGGCGGGGCGGCCCCGGCGGGAACGGGCGGCGGGGCGGGGCCTGGGGGGGAGGGGAGAGAGTCAGAGACCAATCACAGCATAGAAACCCCCACAGCCCCTCCCCCACCCTCCCTGTCCCGCCTTCTCACTTTGCCCCTCCCCCTCACCTGCCCCTCCCCCTCCAATTGCCCCTCCCCCATTCTCTGTGCTCATCCTCCCCACCTGTTGTCCCTCCCCCTTTGCTCCTCCCCCTCTGTTTTGCTCCTCCCCCATTCTCACCCTATGCCCCGCCCCCTTCTGGCCCCTCCCCTCCCATCCCCTGCTGCCCCTCCCCCTCACTCTGCCCCGCCCCCTTCTGGCCCCGCCCCCATTCTTTCACCTGCTGCCCCTCCCCCTCACTCTGCCCCGCCCCCTGTTGGCCCCACCCCCATCCCCTCACCTGCTGCCCCTCCCCCTCGCCGTCTCAGCCCCGCCCCCTTCTGGCCCCGCCCCCATTCACTCACCTGCTGCCCCTCCCCCTCACTCTGCCCCACCCACTTCTGGCCCCGCCCCCATTCTTTCACCTGCTGCCACTCCCCCTCACTCTACCCCGCCCCCTGTTAGCCCCGCCCCTATCCCCTCACCTGCTGCCCCTCCCCCTCCCCCCTCTCAGCCCCGCCCCCTGTTGGCCCCGCCCCATCCCCTCACCTGCTGCCCCTCCCCTCCCCCTCTCTCAGCCCCGCCCCCTGTTGGCCCCGCCCCATCCCTTCACCTGCTGCCCCTCCCCCCTCGCCCTCTCAGCCCCGCCCCCTGTTGGCCCCGCCCCCATCCCTTCACCTGCTGCCCCTCCCCCTCGCCCTCTCAGCCCCGCCCCCTGTTGGCCCCGCCCCCATCCCCTCACCTGCTGCCCCTCCCCCTCGCTCTCGCTGTCGCTCACTCTCTCTTTGCACTTGAGGTCGATGTCGGGTGGGGGAGGGGCGAACCCATCGTCTGCAAATGGGGGGGGAGGGGCGGTCAGAGTGGGGGAGGGGCCACAGGACCCCCCCCCCCGGGGGGTTTGGGCGGGGAGGGGGCGTGTCCTGACCGATGACGTCATCGTCGCCCTCCTCCTCGCAGATCACCATCCGCTCCTCGTCGCTCGTCATCTCCTCGCTGTGCGCGCGGGGGGGGCGGGGCAGCGCCCGGGGGGGGCGGGGCGGGGCCCCCGAGCGCCCGGGGGGGAGGGGCGGGAACGCGGGCACGGCCCCGCCCCCAGCCTTGGGCGTGGCGGTGAAAGGGGCGGGGCCTGAGCAGAGCTGGGGGGAGGGGGTAGAGAAATCAGGTGGAACTAGCACAAAAATCAGCCCCGCAAATAACCCAAAACCACACAAAAAAACCCAAAAAATTATTCTAAATTACCCCAAAATCAGCTGAAATTACCCCAAAACCCACCCCAGTAACTGCCCCCAAAACACCCCAAAATTGCTCTAAAATCAGCTGAAATTACCCCAAAAATCACCCCCAAAATTTTCCCAAAAAACCCCAAAATCACCCCAAAAATCACCCCAACAATAACCCCAAGATCAGCTGAAATTACCCCAAAACCCACCCCAATAACTGCCCCCAAAACACCCCAAAATTGCTCTAAAATCAGCTGAAATTAACCCAAAAATCACCCCCAAAACTTTCCCGAAAAACCCCAAAATACTCCAAAATCACCCCAAAAATCACCCCAAAAATAACCCCAAGATCAGCTGAAATTACCCCAAAACCCACCCCAATAACTGCCCCCAAAGCACCCCAAAATTGCTCTAAAATCAGCTGAAATTACCCCAAAAATCACCCCAAAAATAACCTCAAGATCAGCTGAAATTACCCCAAAACCCACCCCAATAACTGTCCCCAAAGCACCCCAAAACTGCCCTAAAATCAGCTGAAATTACCCCCAAAATCACCCCCAAAATCACCCCCCAAATCACCCCAAAAATAACCCCAGGTCAGCTGAAATTACCCCCAAACCCACCCCAGTAACTGCCCCCAAAACACCCCAAAATTGCCCTAAAATCAGCTGAAATTACCCCAAAAACCACCACCTAAATCCTCCAAAAATCCCCAAATTACCCCAAAAATCACCCCAAGATCCGCTGAAATTACCCCAAACCCACTCCAGTAACTGCCCCCAAAACACCCCAAAATTTCTCTAAAATCAGCTGAAATTAACCCAAAAATCACCCCAAAAATAACCCCAAGATCAGCTGAAATTACCCCAAAACCCACCCCCTAAATCCTCCAAAAATCTCCAAATTACCCCAAAATTACCCCAAAAATCACCCCAAGATCCGCTGAAATTACCCCAAACCCACCCCAGTAACTGCCCCCAAAACACCCCAAAACTGCCCTAAAATCAGCTGAAATTACCCAAAAATCACCCCCTAAATCCTCCAAAAATCCCCAAATTTCCCCAAAATTACCCCAAAAATCCCCCCAAAAATAACCCCAAGATCCGCTGAAATTACCCCAAACCCACCCCAGTAACTGCCCCCAAAACACCCCAAAATTGCCCTAAAATCACCTGAAATTAACCCAAAAACCACCCCAAAAATAACCCCAAGATCAGCTGAAATTACCCCCCAAACCCACCCCAGTAACTGCCCCCAAAGCACCCCAAAATAGCTCTAAAATCAGCTGAAATTAACCCAAAAATCACCCCCAAAACTTTCCCGAAAAACCCCAAAATCACCCTCAAAATAACCCCCAGATCAGCTGAAATTACCCCAAAAATCACCCTTAAATCCTCCAAATAACCCCAAAATCACCCCAAAAATCACCCCTAAATCAGCTGAAATTACCCCAAAACCCACCCCAGTAACTGCCCCCAAAACACCCCAAAACTGCTCTAAAATCACCTGAAATTAACCCAAAAATCATCCCCAAATTTTCCCAAAAAACCCCAAAATTACCCCAAAAATCACCCCCAAAAAACCCCAAAATCACCCTAAAATCAGCTGAAATTACCCCAAACCCCACCCCAGTAACTGCCCCCAAAGCACCCCAAAATTGCTCTAAAATCACCTGAAATTAACCCAAAAATCACCCCCAAAATCACCCCAAAAATAACCCCAAGATCAGCTGAAATTACCCCAAAACCCACCCCAGTAACTGCCCCCAAAACACCCCAAAATTGCTCTAAAATCAGCTGAAATTACCCCAAAAATCACCCCATAAATCCTCCAAAAACCCCAAATTACCCCAAAAATCACCCCCAAAACCCCCCCAAAACGCCCCCAAATTGCCCCCAAATCCCCCCAAAATCCGCGGCCCCTCCCCCACCTGGCTGAGCTCGCTCAGGGGCGCCCCCCGGGGCTCGGCCCCTCCCCCCACGCCGCTGTGGGAGAAGGCGCGGGGGCGGGGCGGGGGGGGCGGGGCCGCCCCTCCCCCTGCCCCTCCCCCACCCTGGGCCCCGCCCCTCGGCTCCGCGGGACCCCCCGGGACCCCCCCCTTGGCCTCGGGGGGGGAGGGGTCGGCGCCACCTGCGGGGGGAGGGGCAGCGTTAGAGGGGGGGGGAGGGGATTTTTGGGGGGATTTTGGGATTTTTGGGGGGAATTTGGGGGGATTTTGGGGGGAATTTTGGGGGGTTTTGGGATTTTTGGGGGGAATTTTTGGGGATTTTGGGATTTTTGGGGGGAATTTTGGGGGGTTTTGGGAGTTTTGGGGGGAATTTTGGGGGGTTTTGGGATTTTTGGGGGGAATTCTGGGGGGTTTTGGGGTTTTTGGGGGGAATTTTGGGGGGTTTTGGGGGGAATTTTGGGGGGTTTTGGGATTTTTGGGGGGAATTCTGGGGGGTTTTGGGGTTTTTGGGGGGAATTTTGGGGGGTTTTGGGGTTTTTGGGGGGAATTTTTGAGCGGTTTTTGGGGGGTTCGTGGTAAATTTGGGGAGATTTTGGGGGTTTTATTTTGGGACGTTTTGGGGGTTTTTTGGGGGGAATATGGGGGATTTTGTGGGGTAGTTTGGGGTGAATTAGGCAGATTTTGGGGTAAACTTGGGGACATTTTTGGGCAATTTGGCGAGAGTTTGGGGGAGGTTTGGGTGGGTTTTGGGGTTTTTTGGGGGTATTTGAGGGGGTTTTGGGGAGTTTTTCGTGATTTTTTGTGGTTTTTAGGGGGTTTTTGAAGGGGTTTTGGGGAGGTTTTTTTGGGGGATTTGGGGGCTTTTTGAGGAGCGTTTTGGGGGAGTTTGGGGAATTTTTGGGGGAGGTTTTGGGCGGGGGTTTGGGGGGAATTTGGGCGGATTTTAGGGAGGTTTTTGGGGGGGCTTTGGTGTAGTTTTGAGGGTTTTTTTGGGGGGCTTTAGGGGCGTTTTGGGGGAGGTTTTTGGGGGGCTTTAGGGGGGGTTTTGGGATTTTTTTGGGTTTTTTTTGGGAGGGTTTATGAGGGGCGTTGGGGGTTTTTTTGGGGAGTTTTTTGGGCAGATTTTGTGGATTTTTGGGGTGCCAGACCTGGGGGCGGGGCGGGGGGGGCCGCTCTCAGAGGCGCTGCGCTCCCGGGGCTCCTTGGGGACCCCCCCCGGGCCCCTCCCCCCGTCCGAGCTGGATTTCTTGCGGTCTTTGTTGCACCATTTCCAGTCCGGGTGCGCTTTGAAGTGAGCCTCCTTCACCTGGGAGCGCAAAAAATCCAAACCTGAACCCCAAAATGGCAACCGCGAACCCCAAAATCAAATCCTGAACGCCAACAATCCAAAAAAAGCCCCAAAATCCTCAAAGTTCCCCCAAATCCCCATTAGGCCACGCCTGCAATGCCCCAGCTTCACCTGCAGGGGGAGCCGCTGCGCCAAACAGCCCAAAATTCCTGAATTTTCCCCAAATCCTCAGCTGGGACCCTCAAAACTTATCTGGGACCCCCCAAATCTCACCTGTGACCCCCCAAATCTCACCTGTGACCCCTCAAACCCCACCTGGGACCCTCAAACCCCATCTGTGCCCCATAGATCTCACCTGGAAGGCCAGGTCGTGGTAATGGTGCTTCTCCCTCAGGCCCAGCGCGTACCAGCACTGCACAGGGACCCCCAAAAACGCACCAAAAACCCCCCTGTGACCCTCAAACACCCCCAAATCCACCCGTGACCCCTCAAACACCCCCAAATCCCACCTGGGACCCCCCAAACCCCTGATAAATCTCACCTGGAAGGCCAGGTCGTGGTACTGCTGCTTCTCGCGGGGGCCCCAGCGCGTACCACCACTCGCCCAGGATCTTGCTGACCGTGCGGTTGTCCTGGTTCGGGTGCCGCTGGTGCACCAGCGCCCGGTGCCGCTTGCTGAAGATCATGAACGCGTTCATGGGACGCCGGATGTGGTCCTTCTCCCGCTGCGGGACACGCCCACGAAGGGGCGGGGTTAGAGGGGACACGCCCACAAAGGGGTGGAGTTAGTGGGTACAAACATTGAGGGGTGGGGTCAGACCAATATGGCCACGGGTGGGTGGGGTCAGAGGAGCGTTCACGGGCTGGTGGGTGGGGTCCTTCTCTAGCTGTGGACACGCCCAAAAAGGGGTGGGGTCAGCGGTGACACACCCACAAAGGGGTGGAGTCATAGGACACACTAATTGGTGGGTGTGGTCAATGGGATACGCCCATAGAGGAACAGCATTAACCAAATATGGGCATGAGTGGGTGTGGTCAATGGTAGGACAGGCATTATCCTGCTGTAGGCACGCCCACAAAGGGGCGGGGTCAGCAGGGACACACCCACAAAGGGGCGGAGTCATAGGACACACTAATTGGTGGGTGTGGTCAATGGGATATGCCCATAGCGGAACAGCATTAACCAAATATGGGCATGGGTGGGTGTGGTCAATGGTAGGACAGGCGGTATTCTGCCGTAGACACGCCACAAAGGGGCGGGGTCAGCAGGGACACACCCACAAAGGGGCGGAGTCATAGGACACACTAATTGGTGGGTGTGGTCAATGGGATACGCCCATAGCGGAACAGCATTAACCAAATATGGGCATGGGTGGGTGTGGTCAATGGTAGGACAGCGGTAT
>NC_080630.1:820290-868913 GCF_027887145.1 Ammospiza caudacuta | reverse complement strand
GAGGGACAGACGGACAGGGACGGGAACCTGTGAGGGACAGGTGCCACAATGGACAACAGGAACCTGACCAGACAGACGGACAGGGTGAGGGACAGAGGGACGCGATGGACGACAGGAGCCTGGGACGGACAGACACAGCGAGGGACAGACGGACAGGGGGACAGGAACGCGACAGGGACAGCCAGACGGGCACAGGGCGAGGGACAGACGGACGCCGCGAGGGACGGGGGGACACGACGGGCGACAGGAACCCGAGGGACAGACGGACACGGGGCGAGGGACAGAGGAACGGGGACAGGGGACGACGGGGTCACACGGGGGTCACACGAGGTCAGAGGTCACACACGGGTCACTCACGCGTCATCGTGGTCGCTCTCGGTCTCGCTGTCGGGCCGGGTGCCCCCCCCGGGCGGTTCCTCCTCGGGGGGCGGGGCCGTGGCCGCGGGGGGCGGGGCCGGGGGGGCGGCGGGGGGGGGGCTGGGCGGGCGCGTGGCCCCCCCGCAGCGCCCGGGCTCCTGGCCCCGCCCCCCCGGCTCGGGCGCCACCGCCAGCGACTCGGGCGGCTCTGGGGGAGGGGACAGGGGCGGGGCTGTGAGAATGGGGGCGGGGCTAAGGGGGGCGGGGCTAAGGGGGGCGGGGCTGTGAGAATGGGGGCGGGGCTAAGGGGGATTGACAAGGGGAGGGGCTGTGAGATGGGGCGGGGCTAAGGGGGATTGACAGGGGGCAGGGCTGTGAGAATGGGGCGGGGCTAAGGGGGATTGACAGGGGGCAGAACTGTGAGAATGGGGGCAGGGCTAAGGGGGATTGACAGGGGGTGGGGCTGTGAGATGGGGCGGGGCTAAGGGGGATGGGCCAGGGGGTGGGGCTGTGAGATGGGGCGGGGCTAAGGGGGATGGGCCAGGGGGCGGGGCTGTGAGATGGGGCGGGGCTAAGGGGGATGGGCCAGGGGGCGGGGCTGTGAGATGGGGCGGGGCTAAGGGGGATGTGCCAGGGGAGGGGCTGTGAGACCAGGGGCGGGGCTGGGGGGCGGCTCTGGGGGGTGGGACAGGGGGAGGGGCTGTGAGACATGGGGGCGGGGCTAAGGAGCATTGGGGGCGGGGCTGGGGGCGGCTCTGGGGGGTGGGACAGGGGGAGGGGCTGTGAGACATGGGGGCGGGGCTAAGGGGCAATGGGGGTGGGGCTGGGCGGGTGTGACCCAGAGCATGTCCCACGTGTGTCAGGGTGGGGCAGGGGGTGTGTCCCAGGTGTGTCCCAGGTGTGTCAGGGCATGGCAGAGGGCGTGGTCCAGATGGGGCAGGGGGCGTGTCCCAGGTTTCCCAGATGTGTCCCGGGTATCTCGGGTGTGTCTCAGGTGCCCCAGGTGTGTCCCAAATATCTCAGGTGTATCACAGTGTGTCCCAGGTGTGTCCCAGGTGTGTCCCAGTGTGTCCCAGGTGTGTCCCAAGTGTGTCCCACGTATCCCAGGTGTATCCCAGATGCTCCAGGTGTGTCTCAGGTGTGTCAGGGTGTGTCCCAGCTGTCCCCCAGGTGTGTCAGTCTGTCCCCCAGGTGTGTCCCAGCTGTCCCCAGGTGTGTCAGTCTGTCCCAGGTGTGTCAGTCTGTCCCCAGGTGTATCAGGGTGTGTCCCCCCCTCCCGTCCCCTCTCACCTTTGCCAGGTGCGGCCGTGGGCAGGTGGCTCAGGTGGCTCCCAGGTGTGTCCCAGGTGTGTCAGGGTGTGTCCCAGCTGTCCCCAGGTGTGTCAGTCTGTCCCCCAGCTGTCCCCCAGGTGTGTCAGTCTGTCCCCAGGTGTGTCCCAGCTGTCCCCAGGTGTGTCCCAGCTGTCCCAGGTGTGTCAGTCTGTCCCAGGTGTGTCCCAGCTATCCCCAGGTGTGTCACTCTGTCCCCAGGTGTGTCCCAGCTGTCCCCAGGTGTGTCACTCTGTCCCCAGGTGTGTCCCAGCTATCCCCAGGTGTGTCCCAGCTGTCCCCAGGTGTGTCACTCTGTCCCCAGGTGTGTCACTCTGTCCCCAGGTGTGTCCCAGCTGTCCCCAGGTGTGTCCCAGCTGTCCCAGGTGTGTCAGTCTGTCCCAGGTGTGTCGGGGTGCGTCCCCCCCGTCCCCTCTCACCTTTGCCAGGTGCGGCCGCGGGCAGGTGGCTCAGGTGGCTCACGGGCTGCAGCCCGGCCGGGGGCTGCGGGGGGGCGTCGGGCTGGCTGGGGGCCAGGAAGGGCACGAGGGAGTGCCAGGGGAACACGGGCACGGAGCGCGGCTCCACGTTGGTCCACACTGCAGGGGACGGACAGACAGACAGACGGACAGGTGTGAGACACAGGGACAGCGTGACACGGGCACGGAGCGCGGCTCCACGTTGGGACGGACAGACAGACAGACAGACAGACAGGTGTGTGAGACACGGGGACAGCGTGACACGGGCACGGAGCGCAGCTCCACGTTGGTCCACACTGCAGGGGACGGACAGACAGACAGACAGACAGACAGGTGTGAGACACGGCAGGGGACAGTGTGACACGGGCACGGAGCGCGGCTCCACGTTGGGACGGACAGACGGACAGACAGACAGACAGACAGGTGTGTGAGACACGGGGACAGCGTGACACGGGCACGGAGCGCGGCTCCACGTTGGGACGGACGGACGGACAGACAGACAGACAGACAGGTGTGTGAGACACGGGGACAGCGTGACACGGGCACGGAGCGCGGCTCCACGTTGGGACGGACGGACGGACAGACAGACAGACAGACAGGTGTGTGAGACACGGAGACAGCGTGACACGGGCACGGAGCGCGGCTCCACGTTGGGACGGACAGACAGACAGACAGACAGGTGTGTGAGACACGGGGACAGCGTGACACGGGCACGGAGCGCGGCTCCACGTTGGGACGGACAGACAGACAGACAGACAGACAGGTGTGTGAGACACGGGGACAGCGTGACACGGGCACGGAGCGCGGCTCCACGTTGGGACGGACAGACAGACAGGTGTGTGAGACACGGGGACAGCGAGGGGACGCCCTGGCAGGGTGTGACACGGTGGGCACGCCCACAGCAGCTCAGGTGACACTCGGGGTGTCCCCAGGTGTGTCACAGGCGTGGGCCACGCCCCAAAATTACCTCAAAACCACAAATCACCTCAAAACACCCAAAATTGCCCCAGAAACCTCCAAAATTACCTCAAAACACCCAAAATTGCCCTAGAAAACTCCAAAATTACCTCAAAACACCCAAAGTTACATCAAAGACCCCCTCAAATTAACTCAATACCCCCAAATTACCTCAAAACCCCCCAAAATTACCTCTAAACACCCAAAATTACCTCAAAGACCCCCTCAAATTAACTCAAAACCCCCAAATTACCTCAAAACCCCCCAAAATTACCTCAAAACACCTAAATTTGCCTCAAAGACCCCCTCAAATTAACTCAAAACCCCCAAATTACCTCGAAACCCCCCAAAATTACCTCAAAACACCTAAATTTGCCTCAAAGACCCCCTCAAATTAACTCAAAACTCCCAAATTACCTCAAAACCCCCCAAATTACGTCAAAACACCCAAAATTGCCTCAAAGACCCCCTCAAATTAACTCAAAACCCCCAAATTACCTCGAAACCCCCCAAAATTATCTCAAAACACCCAAAATTGCCTCAAAGACCCCCTCAAATTAACTCAAAACCCCCAAATTACCTCAAAACTCCCCCAAATTACCTCAGAAACCCCAAAAATCGCCTCAGAAACCGCAAAATGACTTCAGAACCCTAAATTAACCCAAAACCCCCAAAAATTGCCTCAGAAATCCCAAAATTGCCTAGAAGACCCCCCCAAAATTACCTGAGAAACCCCAAAATTACCTCAAAGACCCCAAAATTACCTCAAAATGCCCAAAAATTACCTCAGAAACCCCAAAATTACCTCAAAATCCCCAAAATTACCTCAACCCCCCCCCCAATTACCTTCTAACCCTCAAAATTACATCAGAAATCTCAAATTACCTCAGAAACCCAAACTTACTCCAAAACCCCCCAAAAATCACCTCAGAAGACTCAATTTCCATCACACAGACCCAAAAACCCCAATGTTTTCTCACAGGATGCCAAAATTGCTTCAGAACCCCCCAAATTCCCTCACAAAGACCCCAAATGCTCTCATGGACGCCATAAATTCCTCACAGAAATCACAAATTTGACTCAAAACAACAAAATCCTCTTAAAAACCCCAACATTCCTTCACAAAAGCTCCAAATCTCATCAGAATCCCAAAATCACCTCATAAACCCCAAAATTTCCTCACAGAACCTCCAAAATCATCTCAGAACTCCCCAATTCCCTCACAAAAATCCCAAATCCTGTCACAGATCCCATGAATTCCTCACAGAAATCACAAAATTACCTCAAAAACTCCAAATCTCTTCACAAAACCCCAAAAATCGCCTCACAAACCCCAACATTTCCTCACAAACCCCAACAAATCACATCGGAACCCCCAAATCTTCTCATAAAGATGCCAAAATCACCTCGGATGCCCCAAATCCCCTCACAAATTCCAAAATTTCCTCACAGAACCCCCAAAATCACATCAGAATCCCTTAATCCTCTCACAAAAACCCTAAAATCGCCTCAGAACCCCAAAATCACCTAAAAAACCCCAAAATTTCCTCACAAATCAACGAAAATCACATCACGAAGCCCAAAATCTCCTCACAAACCCCAACATTTCCTCACAGAACCCCCAAAATTGCTGCAGAACCCTGAAATCACCTCACAAACTCAAACATTTCCTCACAAAACCCCCAAAACGCCTCAAAATCACCTCACAGAGACCCCAAATCCCCTCACGAACCTCAAATTCCCCCTCACGGACCCCAAATTCGTTCACGGCTCCCAAAATTCTCCTCATGGACCCCAAATTCCGTTGAAAGAATCCAAATCCCCCTCACGGACCCCAAAATCCCCTCACGGATGCCAAAATCCCTCTCACGAAACCCGAAATTCCTTCACGAACCCCAAATCCCCACGCGGATCCTAAATTACCCCTCACAAACCCCAAAATTCCCCTCAGGAATCCTAAATGGTCACAGAGACCCCAAATTCCCCTCACAGACGCAAAATTCCCTCACGGACCCCAATTCCCCTCATGAACCCCAAAATCCCCCTCACGAAACCCAAAATCGCCTCATGGACCCCGAATCCCATCGCGAACCACAAATCCCCACACGGATCCCCAAATTCCCCTCACGAAACCCGAAATACCCACACGGATCCCAAAATTCCCCTCACGGACCCCAACATCCCCACAGAGACCCCACATTCCCCTCACGAAACCCAAAATCCCCTCACGAACCACAAATCCCCACACGGATCCTAAATTACCCCGCACAAACCCCAAACCCCACACGGATCCCATCAACCCCACCCCAAAATCCCCAAAAACCCCCTCAGATTCCCCAAAATCCCCTGAGAACCCCCAAATCCCCCTCAGAGCCCCTCACCCCCCTCACACCCCCCACTCCTCCCTCACAAACCCCCCCACCCCCACCCGCCCCCACCCCTTTCCCACAGACCCCAAACCCTTCCCGCCCCCCATTATTGGACCCTCCTGAACCCCAAATCCCCTCAGGGACCCCCCCAGATTCCCCCCTTCGCCCCCCCAGCACTGACCGAACATGCCGAGGCCTCTGCGCGGGGCCGCGGCCGGGGGGAGGGCGGCGGAGGAGGAGGACATGGCGGAGGGAAGGGAGGGGAATGCGAGGGGGGGTGTGGAAGCTCTCGCTGCGGTCCCGGTTCGGTTCCGTGTGTGTGAGGGGGGGGTGGGGGAGGGGATTTTCCCCTTCCCGGGATTTTTTTTTTCGGGGGGGGAACAGAAGAGGGAGGGAGGGGGGGGGAGGGGTCGCGCTCCGGGGCCGCCGCCCGCGCCCGAAGCGCGCGCTGGGAACGGGCGCGCGCGCCGCCCCCCCCCCCCCCTCCGCTGCTCCCGCCTCTCCCGCCGCGCGTGCGCAAAGCTCCCCCCCCTCGCCCCTCCCCTCCTTCCCCCTTCCAACCCTCGCCCCATTGGCCGGACGGGCCCGCGCGTGCGGAGCCCCGCGGCGCTCGTTGGAGGAGCCGCGCGCGTATGCAAATGAGCAGGGCGATCACCCCGCCCACTCAAATCCCCCCCCCCGTCCCTCAGCGGGGCGACGGCGCCCGCGCGCGTATGCAAATGAGAGGGGGCTTCCCGCCCCCGCGCCGCGCGCCCATTGGCGGAACCGCCGCGCGTATGCAAATGAGAGGGCGCCCCCCGCCCGCCCCCGCCTCCCGCGCTCGGGGCGGGCTGCGCGCGCAGCAAACACAGAGGCCACGCCCACCCCGAGCGGGGAGGCCACGCCCCCTGCCTGGGAGCTCAGCTAGGCCACGCCCACCCCCGTGGAGGGGATATGGAGAGGCCGTGACGTCACGGAGAGGCGGGGTGACGTCACCGTGCCGCGAAAAGCGGCACGGGAGAGCCCATGCCAATCTCTGACATCAGCGTGACGTCATACAAGCGGTTCCGCAATGCTGTGAGCTCGCGTGACAGCCCCGGCGCTACTCTGACGTCACCGTGACATCACCACGACCCGGTAACGCTGCCCCAACACAACGCTGACATCACTCTGACGTCACCACAATGGTCTGGCGCCACATTGAAAGCCTGGCACCACTCTGACGTCACCATGATGTCATCACAACCAACTAACTCCACGGCAATACAGACCTAACGCTGTTCTGACATCACTGTGATGTCATCGTGACATCATCTCGACAAAAAACCCGTCACGGCAGCTCCCTTCCTGCCGTGACCTCACTGTGACCTTACTATGATGTCACCGTGACATCACCACGATGCACCAACCCCGCTCTGACCTCACCGCGAAACCCCCGTGACGTCACAACCTGCTCTGACCTCACCGTGACCCCGCTGTGACCTCATCACGCCCCGCCCAGAACCCCTCTGACCTCACTGCCCACCCAAAATCTCCCCAAACTCCTCAGATACCCCCAAAATCCCCTCCCCAAAATCCCCTCAAATCCTCCCAAATTCCCACCTGGACTCCCCAAACTTCCCCTAAGCTCCCCAAAACCTCCCCAATATCCCTCAAACAATTCCAGAAATCTCCCCGCAACTCGCACAGATCCCCCAAAAACCTCCCCAAACTCCCAAAAATCCTCCCCAATCTCCCCCAAACCACCCCAAAATCCCCTCAAACCTCCTCAAATCCCCCTCTAAGCCCTGCAAACCCTTCCCAAAAATCCCAAAAAAATCCCCCAAACTTCCCCAAAACCTCCCCAAAAATCCCAAAAAAATCCCAAGAAAATCCCCCAAACTTCCCCAAAACCTCCCCAAAAATCCCAAAAAAATCCCCCAAACTTCCCCAAACCCCCCCAAAAAAATCCCAAAAAAATCCCCCAAACTTCCCCAAAATTCCCAAAAAAATCCCCCAAAACCTCCCCAAAAATCCCAAAAAATTCCCCAAAAAATCCCCCAAACTTCCCCAAACCCTCCCCAAAAATCCCCCAAAAAAATCCCCCAAACTTCCCCAAAACCTCCCTAAAAAAATCCCAAAAAAATCCCCCAAACTTCCCCAAACCCTCCCCAAAATTCCCAAAGAAATCCCAAAAAAATTCCGCAAACTTCCCCTAAACCTCCCCAAAAATCCCAAAAAATTCCCAAAAAAATCCCCCAAAAAATTCCAAAAAAATCTCAAAAAAATCCCCCAAACTTCCCCAAAACCTCCCCAAAAAATTCCCAAAAAAATCCCCCAAACTTCCCCAAACCCTCCCCAAAAATCCCAAAAAATTCCCAAAAAAATCCCCAAAACCTCCGCAAAAATCCCAAAAAAAATCCCAAAAAAATTCCCCAAACTTCCCTGAAACCTCCCCAAAAATTCCCAAAAATTCCCAAAAAAATCCCCCAAAAAATTCCAAAACAATCCTCCAAACTTCCCCAAACCCTCCCCAAAATTCCCCAAAAAATCCCAAAAAAATCCCCCAAACTTCCCCAAAACCTCCCCAAAATTCCCAAAAAAAATCCCGAAAAAATCCCCCAAACTTCCCCAAACCCTCCCCCAAAATCCCCAAAAAATCCCAAAAAAAGTCCCCCAAACTTCCCCAAAACCTCCCCAAAAAATTCCCAAAAAAATCCCCCAAAAAATTCCAAAAAAATCCTCCAAACTTCCCCAAACCCTCCCCAAAATTCCCCAAAAAATCCCCAAAAAATCCCCCAAACTTCCCCAAACCCTCCCCAAAATTCCCCAAAAAATCCCAAAAAAATCCCCCAAACTTCCCCAAACCCTCCCCAAAATTCTCCAAAAAATCCCCAAAAAATCCCCCAAACTTCCCCAAACCCTCCCCAAAAATCCCAAAAAAATCCCGAAAAAAGTCCCCCAAACTTCCCCAAACCCTCCCCAAAATTCCCAAAAAAATCCCCCAAACTTCCCCAAACCCTCCCCAAAAATCCCCAAAAAATCCCAAAAAAATCCCCCAAAACCTCCCCAAAAACCCCAAAAAAATCCCAAAAAAATCCCCCCAAAATCCCCGAAACTCCCCAACGCCCCCCGTACCTGTGCCGGGCCGTCCCATGACGATCTCCTTTCTGGGGGGTCCCTGCTGCTGGGGGGGGGTCCCGAGCTCTCCGGGCACGAGCAGCGGCAGCAGCGCGGCGGGGGAGGGGTGGAAGGGCACGGGCTGCAGCGGGGGGGGCGCCCCGAACGGGGGGGGCCCGCCGCGCTCGGGGGGGGGCGGGGCGGAGCCCGGCGAGGGGCGGAGCCTCCCGGCGTTGATTGGCACCGGCGCGGCCAAGGGGGGCGGCGGGGGGTGGGGCGGCGCCTTTTGGGGAGGGGGCGGCCCCAGGGGGCGGGGCCGCGGGGGGAGGGGCGGCTCCGGCAGCGGCACCTCGGGGTTGCGGACGATGACGGGGGAGCCCCGCGGCACGGGCGGGACCCTGCGGGCGCCGGGGCCGGGGTCGGCCGTGAGCCCCGCGGGGGAGCGGGGCGCGAATAACGGGGAGAGGGCGCGGAACACCGCCCCGCCCCCCGCCGCGCCCCCCGGCGCGCCCCCGGGACCGCCGCCGTCGCCCCCCTCCCCGATGGCCGCCGCCTCCGCTTTGCGCTTGCCGGGGCTCAGCGGCACCGGGAACGGCAAACCGGGCTGGAACACCGGCGGGACGCCGGAGGGGGGGCGGGGCCGCGGGGGCGGCGGGGGAGGGGGCGGGGGAGGGGGCGGGGGGCTCAGCCCCTCCCCGGGCCGGGGGGTGCCCGAGCTCAGGTGCCGCCCGCGGGCCCGCGGCGAGGCCGTGACCGGGCTGAAGTTGGCGGGGCGGAACCCGAACAGCGGCGACGGCGACGGCGACGGCGTGGGCGAGAACGGGGACTGGGTGGAGGCCGGCGAGAAGCTCGGGGTGCCGGAGCGGGACGAGCCCAGGGACACGAGCATCACGGCGGCCTCGCACTCGTCGAACTCGAAGCGCGACAGGTCCGGGTTGGGCGGCCCCGGGCGCGCCCGCGCGTCCCCCTCGCTCTCCCGGGACGTTTCGTCGCCCCACTCGAAGTCGGCGCTGCCGCCGCGCTGGCTCGGGGGTCCCGGCGGGCCCGGGCGGGGCTCGGGCAGCCCCTCGAGCTCCTTGGTGCGCATGGAGAGGTGGCGGGAGCAGAATCCGCGCCGCTGGGACTCCTTGGTGCAGCCGTCGCGGGAGCAGAGCCGCCGCCACTGCTTGCCGTTGAACTTTTTCCTGATGCCGTTCGGGGTGCAAACCACGTCCCCCTTCTTGTACTTGGGCTGGGGGGTCCCGCCGGGCTGGGCCGGGGGTCCCGCGGCCCGCTGAGGGGCCGGGGCTGCTGCTGCTGCTGCTGCTGCTGCTGCTGCTGCTGCTGTTGGGGTGGTTGTTGTTGTTGGGGCGCGGCGCTGAGCTTGGAAACCTCCGCGTCCTCCGGCTGCCGCGGGGCGCCTTCCTCATCCTCATCCTCGGCGCCGTGCGGCGGGCCCGGGCCGGGCTCCGCGCCGCCGTGCGGGGGCCACGGGGGTCTCAGCAGCCTCAGCCCGGAGCGCGGCACCCACACGGGCGGCGCGGGCGGCGGCGGCGCGAAGCGCACCCGGTACGAGGGCGGCTTGGCGCTCACCTCCACCACGGTGCCCGGCCGGTAGAGCGTCTCGGCGGGGTCCAGGCGGGCGCACACCGCCGTGCCCACGCCCAGCGCGCCCGCCGGCGGCGTCGCGTCCAGCACCACGGCCGGCGGGTCGCCGAGCAGGAAGCCGCCCTCCAGGAAGGTGACGGCGCGGTCGCCGGCGAACTGCACGCCCAGCTCGTGCCCGCCGCGCCGCAGCTGCTTCACCACGGCCGGGCGGAAGACGCCGTCGCGCCGCGCCAGCACCCGCTGGCACCGCAGCCGCCGGAACGCCGCCTCCAGCTCGGGGGGCTCCGCGGGGACGGCGGGGGGCGCCGCCGCGGGGGGACCCCCGCCCTCGTCGGCCGAGTGCTCGCTGGCCGTGTCCGTGCTGGAGCAGCCGCTGTGCGGGTCCCCGTGCGGGTCCTCGGGGGTCGCGGGGGGTTTCTTGCGCGGGGCGCGCGATTTGAAGGTGGTGGTCTTGCGGCTGGGGGGGGGAGGGGAGGAGGAGGAGGGGGAGGGGGGAGGGGAGGGGAGGGGGGCGCGGGGGGGGGGGGAGGGGTGGGGGTCGTCCTGGGGGGGGGGGTTTGGGGAGGGAGGAGGAGGGGGAGGGGGAGGGGGAGGGGCCGGCCTTCCTCGCCGGCTTCATCTTCCTCCCGGAGCTGAGGGGTCCTGTGGGGAAATTGGGGAGGGGTCAGCAAAGGGGGGAGGGGACAGCGGAGGCCCCGCCCCAAAACAAATGAACCCCCTAATGGGGAGGGGTCAGCAAAGGGGGAGGGGACAGCGGAGACCCCGCCCCAAAACAAATGAACCCCCAAAATGGGGAGGAGACAGCGGAGACCCCGCCCCAAAACAAATGAACCCCCAAAATGGGGAGGGGTCAGCAAAGGGGGAGGGGACAGCGGAGACCCCGCCCCCAAAACAAATGAACGCCCAAAATGGGGAGGGGTCAGCAAAGGGGGAGGGGACAGCGGAGACCCCGCCCCAAAACAAATGAACCCCCAAAATGGGGCGGGGACAGCGAGGGGGAGGGGACAGCGGAGACCCCGCCCCAAAACAAATGAACCCCCAAAATGGGGAGGGGTCAGCAAAGGGGGCGGAGACAGCAGAGACCCCGCCCACTGTGGGTACACGTGAGGGGAGGGGGCGGAGCCACAAAATTCTGGTGGGAGAATTTTGGGGAGGGGTCGCAAAACCCCAAAGTTGGGGTCTGGAAATTCAAAATTGGGGTTTTGAAACTCAGAATTGGGGTGCAGACACCCAAACTTTGGGGTCTCGAACCCCAAAATTGGTGTCTGGAAACGCGAAGTTGAGGTCACAAAACTCGATTTTGGGGTCCTGGCAACCAAAAATTGGGGTCCAGACCTCAAAACTGGGGTGTCAAACCCAAAAATTGGGGTCTGAACCCTGAAATTTGGGTCTGTAAACTTAAATTTGGGGTCCAGCACCCCGAAATTGGGGTCCCAGAACTTTAAATTGGGGTCCCCTGAGTCAAATTTGGGGTCACGAGCCACAAAATTGGGGTCTCGAAACTCAGAGTTGGGGTCTCAAACCCTAAAATTCGTGTCTGAACCCCAAAATTGAGATCACAAACCCAAAAATTCGGGTGTCGAAACTCGAAATTGGGGTCCCAAGACTTTAAATCGGGGTATTGAAACTCAAAACTGGGGTGCAAAACCCGAAAATTGGGGTCCCAAAGCTCGAAATTGGGGTGCAGGAACTCAAAATTGGGGTCCCAGAACCTTAGTTGGGGTCCCCCAACCCAAAACTGGGGGTCCCGGCAACGGAAAATTGGGGTCCAAGCTTTAAAATTGGGGTCCAAACTTTAAAATTGGGGTCCCGCACCCCAAAATTGCGGTCCCGCGACCAAAATTGGGCTCCCCAAACTCAAACTTGGGGTCCCGAACACAAAATTGGGGTTCCCGAACTCAAACTTGGGGTCCCGAACCCCCAAATTGGGGTCCCCAAATTCAAACTTGGGGTCCCGAACCCCCAAATTGGGGTCCCCAAATTCAAACTTGGGGTCCCGAACCCAAAATTGGGGTCCCCGAACTCAAACTTGGGGTCCCGAACCCCCAAATTTCCGCTGTCCAACCCTAAAATCGGGGTTTTCTCCCCCAAATTTGGGGTCCCGCCCCCCAACCCGGGGGGGTCCCCCCCCCGTGCCCCTCCCCCCGCTCCGGCTCCACCCCCGGGGGGGTCCCACGTGACCCTGGAGGGGAGGTCCCGCCCCTCCCCCCCCCCAAACTTTCCGGGTGGGGGAGGGGCTGAGCCCCCCCCAAGGGTGACACGTCACGAGGCCCCTCCCCCCGAGCCCCTCCCCCTCCCCGCCCCCTTTGGGGGGGTACCGGAGCCCCCCCCGGCCCCTCCCCCCCGGTACCTGCGCCCCCCGGCCCGCGGGAGCCCCGGGTTCACTCCGGGCCCGACAAAATGGTGAATGAACCGGCAGCAGCCGCGGCCGCGGCCAATCAGCGCCCACAACCGCCCGACTGATAGCCCGGCCGGCCAATCGGCGCCCGGCGCTGCCCGCCGGCGTCCCGCCCCCTCCGCGCTGACAGTGCCCAATTGCGGCGCTGCGGGGGCGGGGTTTGGAGTACAGTAGCCAATCAGGGAGGAGTGGGCGGGGTTTCAGCGGCGCCCGGGCTTGTTTACTTTGGGTGGGGGTGGGGGATAAAGGGGGCGTGGCCGCGCGGGGGCACGCCGGGATCGCGCCCCTCAGAGCCGCGGCCTACAACTCCCAGCGTGCCCCGCGCGCGCAAAGCCCCACGGGAAAGTGAGGCCGCCCCGGACTGCAATTCCCGGCGCGCCCCGCGCCAAGCTCCGCCCCCTTTCCCCCCTCAGACCCGCAGGGGGGGAGGGGAAATGGGGGGAGGGTGGGGGGAGGGGCGGCCCCATAGGAACGCGAAGGGTGGGGGAGGGGGGAGGGGGTGGGGCCCGGCCCTGGGGCGGGGAGGGGGGGGGGTCGGTCAGCGCGGTTTGCATGTGATTAGCATGTGATTAGCATATTGATGAGCTCACCCCCGGCCGCTCGCGGCGCTCCCGGCCCCGTCCGGGCCCCTCGCGCTTCCCCTCAGCAACAGCGGAGCCGCCGCCGGCAGCGGCCAATCAGCGCCCGCGCCGGCCCGCGGGCCACGCCCACCCCGCCCCCCACGTGGGAACTGCGGAGGCGTGGCCAGGACCGGCCAATGGCGGCCCGGGGCGGCCGAGCGATGAGGTCACCGCGGCGCGCTGTGATTGGTGGGAGGGATGAGCCAATCAGCGCGCGGCGCGGGGGGGCGGGGAGGGGCGTGTGTGACACGCTGGAGCCGCCGAGGCCGCGCCCACTTCAGGCCACGCCCCCTCGTATGTTGGCCACGCCTGTTCCGCGTCTTGGCCACGCCTCCTCGTGGCGCATGCGCAGAGCGCGCCGTGCGCTGCCTCAGTTTCCCCTCGACGTTCTGGCCCCGCCCCTTTTTGCCGTGTCAGAGGAGGGGGAGGGGTGGTGGGCGTGGCCTGCCCCGCCCCCTCCGCCGCTCATTAACCGCGGGGGAAGCTGAATAATTAATGATGCTATTTATAGCCGCGGGGGGAGGGGCGATGGCGCCAGCCGGGGGCGGGGGGGAGGGGCTGGGAGCGGGGGGAGGGGGCGTGGCCAGCGCGCGTTTCCCGCCACGTGCGGCCCCCACGTGCCCCCCACGCCCCTCCCCCATTTTTCCAAACGCCCCCAGAGGTGGGGGAGGGGCCTTGGGGGGGCTCCCGACGCGTCCCCGCTCCCCAATTCAATTTAAAAAATTAATTAAATTAACGAACCCCGCGCGGCGCCTTTAAGCGGCGTGGGCGTGGCTTCTGCGTTAAAGGAGGCGTGGCTCCGTCTCCACGGTAACGCGGCGCTGACGCCGGGGCGGGCGCGGAGGGGGCGGGGCCGGGCGCGCGGGGGGAGGGGCGGTGGGCGGGGGGTGGGGGAGGGGCGCGGGTTGGGGGAGGGGCGCGGGTTGGGGGAGGGGCGGGGGGGCGATCGCGGCGGCGGCGGCAGCGCGGCCATGAAGACTCCGGCGGACGCAGGTGGGAACTGCGGCCCCCCCCTCCCCTCCCCCCCCCCCCGGGATCCGCCGTGGGGGGAGGGGCGGGCGGGGGGGGGGGGGAACTTTTTTTTTTGGGGGGGGGGGCCCGTTCAACCGGGGGGGGGGGGGAGGGGAGGAACTTTGCCCCCTCCCCCCCCCTCCCTCCCCCCCATCGGCGCCGCAAAGTTTCGCCCCCCCCTCCCCCCACCCCCTCCCCTCCCCCCCCCCCGTGCCGGAGCCCCTCCCCCACCCCGTTCATTAATTGGGGGGGGGGGGGTCCCCATCGCCCCTCCCCCCCCCCCCCGTTCCCACGGGCTCCGCCGGAGTTTCGGGACCTGTTGCGTCCGCCCCTCCCCCACCCCCGCGCTGATTCCCACGCGGGGGGAGGGGCGGCGGGGGGGGGTGGATGGGGGGGGGGCTCCTCCCCTCCCCCCCAACGGGGGGTGCGCGGCGGGTGGGGGAGGGGCGGCGCTGCCACGTTGTGTGTTTTGGCCGGGGGGGGGGGGAGGGGCAGCACCGCCCCCTCCCCCCCCTCACTCTGTGGGCGGCGTTTCGGGGTTAATTAACGGGGGCGAGGGGGGGGCGTTAATTGGAGCTGCCTCATTAACGCGGGGGGGGTCCCGCCCCTCCCCCCCCCCCTCCCCCCCCCCCCCTTCGGACCCGCCCGGGCCCGTTCAAACTTGTCCCCTCCCCCCTCCCGGAGCGCAAACCACGCCCCCTTTTCTTTGGCCACGCCCCCTTGGCCACGCCCCTCCCCCAGCCCCCCCAGCGCCCCCTGCCGGGCGGGGCGGGAAACCCCAAACCCCCGGGGGGGGGAGGGGCGGAGTTTGGGGGGGGGTCGGTGGTGGGGGAGGGGTCCCGAAGTTGGGGGGCGGGGCCCGAAAGTTTCGGCGCGCGGGAATTTTGGGGGTCCCGGGGGCGAATTTGGGGTTCGGGCCCCTGGGGGGGGGGAGGGGAGACCCCACGGGGGTCCCGGGGGCGATTTTGGGGAGGGGTCTCGGGTTTTGGGGCCGCTTCGGCGGCCCCGACTCAGTTTTGGGGTCCCGGTCCCGTTTTTGTGCTCCCGGTTCCGATTTTGGGGTCTCCGTCTCGGATTTGGGGGTCCCGAGCTCAGCTTCGGGGTCCCGGTCCCGATTTTGGGGTCCCGATCTCGTTTTCGGGGTCCCGGTCCCGATTTTGGGGTCCCACTCCCGTTTTGGGACCGGTTTTGGGTCCCAAACTCAGATTTTGGGGGTCCCGATCCCCTTTTGGGTTCCCAGTCCCGCTTTGGGGCGGTTTTGGGGTACCAGTCCCGGTTTTGGGGTTCCACTCCTCGTTTTGATGTCCCGGTCTCGGATTTGGGGCTCCCAAACTCAGTTTTGGGGTCCCGGTCCCGTTTTTATGCTCCTGGTCCCGATTTGGGGGGTCCCGATCTCATTTTTGGGGTCCCGGTCGCAGTTTTGGGGCCGTTTTGGGGATCCTGATCTCAGTTTTGGGGTCCTGGCCCTGATTTTGGGGTACAGGTCTCAGTTTTTGGGATCCGGTCCCTGATTTGGGGCCGTTTTGGGGTCCCCGTCTCATTTTTAGGGTCCCGATCTCAGATTTGGGGTCCCCGTCCCATTTTTGGGGGTCTTGGTCCCATTTTGGTGCCATCCCGGGGGTCCCTTGAGCTCCTGGTCCCGATTTTGGGGTCCCTGTCTCAGTTTTGGGGTCCCGGTCCCGATTTTGGCGTCCCTGTCTCACTTTTGGGGTCCCGGTCCCGATTTTGGGGTCCCTGTCTCACTTTTGGGGTCCCGGTCCCGATTTTGGGGTCCCTGTCTCACTTTTGGGGTCCCGGTCCCGATTTTGGGGTCCCTGTCTCAGTTTCGGGGTCCCGGTCCCGATTTTGGGGTCCCTGTCTCAGTTTCGGGGTCCCGGTCCCGATTTTGGGGTCCCTGTCTCAGTTTCGGGGTCCCCGTCCCGATTTTGGGGTCCCTGTCTCAGTTTCGGGGTCCCGGTCCCGATTTTGGGGTCCCTGTCTCACTTTTGGAGTCCCGGTCCCGATTTTGGGGTCCCTGTCTCAGTTTTGGGGTCCCGGTCCTGATTTTGGGGCTGTCGCGAGGGTCCCAGTCCTGTATTTGGGGCCGTTTTTGTGCTCCCAGCCCATTTTTGGGGTCCCGATTGAATTTTTGGGGTCCCAGAGGAGTTTTGGGACCGTCCTGGGGGTCCCAGTCCCGTTTTTGGGGTCCCCATCTCCGTCTTTGGGGTCTCGGTCCCGTTTTTGGGGTCCCGGTCTCGATTTTGGCTCCCAGTCCCGGATTTGGGGCCGTTTTTGGGGTCCCGATCTCAGTTTTGGGGTTCCGGTCCTGCGTTGGAGCTCCCGGTCCCGGATTTGGGGTCCCCGTGTCACTTTTGGGGCTCCCGGTCCCGGATTTGGGGACCCAGTTCCACTTTTCGGGTCCTGGCCCCGTTTTTGGGGGTCCCAGCCCAGTTTTGGTGCCGGTTTTGGGGTCCGGTCCCATTTTTGGGGCCGTTTTTGGGCTCCGATTCCGCTTTTGGGGGGTCCCAGGCCGGTTTTGGGGTCCCGATCTCGGTTTTGGGGCTCTCTTGGGGTCCCGGTCCCGGTTTTGGGGATACCGCTCCAGTTTTAGGGTCCCGTTCCTGCTTTTCGGGTCCTGGTCCCGATTTCTGGGGGTCCCAGCCCAGTTTTGGGGGTCCCAGCCCATTTTTGGTGCCGTTTTGGGGGTCCCGATCCCCGTTTTGGGGGTCCCAGCTCAGTTTTGGGGGGGTCCCAGTTCAGTTTTGGGGTCCCGATCCCCGTTTTGGGGGTCCCAGCTCAGGTTTTGGGGTCCCAGCCCAGTTTTGGGGGGTCCCAGCTCAGTTTTGGGGGTCCCGATCCCCGTTTTGGGGGTCCCAGTTCAGTTTTGGGGGTCCCAGTTCAGTTTTGGGGTCAGGTTTGGGGTCCCGATCCCCGTTTTGGGGGTCCCAGTTTAGTTTTGGGGGTCCCAGCTCAGTTTTGGGGGTCCCAGCCCAGTTTTGGTGCCGTTTTTGGGGTCCCAGCCCAATCTGTGGGGGTCCCAGCCCAGTTTTTGGGGTCAGTTTTGGGGTCCCGATCCCCGTTTTTGGGGGTCCCAGGCCATTTTTGGTGGCGTTTTTGGGTCCCAGCTCAGTTTTGGTGCCGTTTTTGGGGTCCCAGCCCAGTTTTGGGGGGTCCCAGTTCAGTTTTGGTGGTCCCAGCCCAGTTTTGGGGTCCCAGCTCAGTTTTGGGGGTCCCAGCCCATTTTTGGTGCCGTTTTTGGGGTCCCAGCTCAGTTTTGGGGCTCCCAGTTCAGTTCTGGGGTCCCGATCCCCATTATTGGAGGTCCCAGCCCAGTTTTGGGGGTCCCTGCTCAACTTTGGGGTCCCGATCCCCGTTTTTGGGGGGTCCCAGCCCATTTTTGGTGCCGTTTTGGGGATCCCAGTTCAGTTTTGGGGCTCCCAGCCCAGTTTTGGGGTCAGTTTCGGGGTCCCGATCCCGGTTTTTGGGGGTCCCAGCTCAGTTTTGGGGTCCCGATCCCCGTTTTTGGGGGTCCCAGCCCCATTTTCGGGGGGGTTTGTCGGGAACAGAGCCCCCATTGACAGCGGTGACGTCACCGCCCCCGCCCCTCCCCCCCCCCCGGCCAGAACAGACCCCGAAGTGTCTCCGGCCCCTCCCCCACCCGCCCCTCCCCCACCCGGGGCCGCCGCCAGAGCGGGGGAGGGGGGGGGGGGGGGGGGGGAGGGGCCGCACCCCGAAATTGGGGAGGGGGAGGGGCGGGGGCAGCCCCGATTTGGGGCGGATTTTGGGGGGGTTCTGATTTTGGGGTGAATTTTTGGGGTTTCGGCTTTGGGGTGAATTTTGGGATTTTGGGGTGAATTTTTGGGGTTTCGGCTTTGGGGCGAATTTTTCGGCTCTCGATTTTTTGGGGGTCCCGAGTTTTGGGGGTCCTGAATTTGGGGGTGAAGTTTTGGGGCGATTTTTTCTTCCGATCCCGATTTTGGGGGTTTTGGATTTTGGGGCGAATTTTAGGGGTCCTGATTTCGGGATTGCGATCTTGTGATGTTGATTTTGGGGTTCGTTTCTGGGGTCCCGATTTTGGGGTTCATTTTCAGGGGTCCCGATTTTGTGATCAGGATTTTTGGGGTCCCGATTTTGGGGTTCATTTTTGGGGTCCCGATTTTGGGATCAGGATTTTTGGGGTCCCGAATTTGGGGTTCATTTCTGGGGTCCCGATTTTGGGATCAGGATTTTTGGGGTCCCGATTTTATGGTTCTTTTTTGGGGTCCCGAATTTGGGATCAGGATTTTTGGGGTCCCGAATTTGGGGTTCATTTTTGGGGTCCCGACTTTGGGGTTCATTTTCGGGGTGGCGTTTTTGGGATCAGGATTTTTGGGGTCCCGATTTTGGGGTTCATTTTCGGCGTCCCGATTTTGGGATCAGGATTTTTGGGGTCCCGATTTTGGGGTTCATTTTCGGGGTCCCGATTTTGGGGTTCATTTTTGGGGTCCCGATTTTGGGATCAGGATTTTCGGGGTCCCGAATTTGGGGTTCATTTTTGGGGTCCAGATTTTGGGGTTCATTTTTGGGGTCCCGATTTTGGGATCAGGATTTTCGGGGTCCCGATTTTGGGATTCATTTTTGGGGTCCTGATTTTGGGGTTCATTTTTGGGGTTCCGACTTTGGGATCAGGATTTTTGGGGTCCCGATTTTGGGATCAGGATTTTTGGGGTCCCGACTTTGGGGTTCATTTTTGGGGTCCCGATTTTGGGGTTCATTTTTGGGGTCCCGATTTTGGGATCAGGATTTTTGGGGTCCCGATTTTGGGGTTCATTTTTGGGGTGGCGTTTTTGGGGTGCTGACTTTTGAAAGACAAGTTTTTTTTGGAGATGTTGATTTTTGGGGTGAAGTTTTTGGGGCGCTGATTTCGGGATCCCGATTTTTGGGGTGACGTTTTTGGGGTGCTGATTTTGGGTCCCGATTTTTGGGGTGACGTTTTTGGGGCGCTGATTTTGGGATCCCGATTTTTGGGGTGACGTTTTGGGTGACGTTCTCGGTTCCGGCGTCGCTTTTTGGGGCGTTGATTTCCAGGCGATGTTTTTGGGGTCCCCATTTTGGGGTGTTGTTTTCGGGTGCTGTTTTTGGGGTGCAGATGACGTCACACTGATGACGTCATACTGATGACGTCACACTGGTGACGTCACTCCCGGCAGGGTTCACATTCCCATAGTGGGCACAGGAGGGAACGGTGATGACGTCATCACAGCAATGACGTCACACTGCACTGACATGGATGACATCACACTGATGAGAGTGTACTGATGATGTCATGGATGACGTCACCAATGACGTCACTGGTCTACGAAGCCAAGTCCAGCCCCGGCTCCCGTCAGATCCAGCTGTGGCACCGAGTGATGTCACACTGACAATGATGTCACACTGATATCACACTGATATCACACTGATATCACAACAATGATATCACACTGATATCGCACTGATATCACAACACTGATATCGCACTGATATCACACTGATACCACACTGATATCACACTGCTATCACAGTGATATCACACTGATATGGCACTGATATCACACCGCTATCACACCGATATCACACTGCTATCACACTGCTATCACACCGATATCACACTGATGTCACACTGATATCACAACAATGATATCACACTGTTATCGCACTGATATCACACTGATATCACAGTGATATCACAGTGCTATTGCACTGATATGGCACTGATATGGTACTGATAGCACACTGATATGGCACTGATATCACACTGATATCACACTGCTATCGCACTGCTATCGCACTGCTATTGCAGTGACAGTATTGCACTGACATTGCACTGATATTGCGCTGATATGGCACTGATATCACACTGATATGGCACTAACAGTATCACATTGATATCACACTGAAATGGCACTGATAACACACTGATATCGCACTGATAACACACTGCTATCACACTGCTATCACACCGTTATCTCTGTGTTCTCAGGGTTCGCGTTCCCCGAGTGGGCGTACAAGGTCGAGTCGAGCCCCGGCTCGCGGCAGATCCAGCTGTGGCACCGAGCGATGTCACACCGGCACTGATAACGCACTGCTATCACACCGATAACGCACTGCTATCACACCGAATATCACACTGCTATCACACTGACACTGATAACACACCGCTATCACGCCGATATCACACTGACACTGATATCACACTGCTATCACACCGTTATCTCTGTGTTCTCAGGGTTCGCGTTCCCCGAGTGGGCGCACAAGGCCGAGTCGAGCCCCGGCTCGCGGCAGATCCAGCTGTGGCACCGAGCGATGTCACACCGGCACTGATAACGCACTGCTCTCACACCGATAACGCACTGCTATCACACCGATATCACACTGACACTGATATCACTGCTGTTATCTCTGTGTTCTCAGGGTTTGCGTTCCCCGAGTGGGCGTACAAGGCGGAGTCGAGCCCCGGCTCGCGGCAGATCCAGCTGTGGCACTTCATCCTGGAGCTGCTGCGGCAGGAGCAGTACCGCGAGGTCATCGCCTGGCAGGGCGACTACGGCGAGTTCGTCATCAAGGACCCCGACGAGGTGGCGCGGCTCTGGGGCGTGCGCAAGTGCAAGCCCCACATGAACTACGACAAGCTCAGCCGCGCCCTCAGGTACCACCCACAATTCTTCCTTTTTCACCCCTTTTTTCCCCCTTTTTTCCCATTTTTTTCGGGTTTTTTTCCCCCTTTTTCTCTCATTTTTTCCCCTTTTTTCCCTTTTTTCCCCCTTTTTTCGTCTTTTTTTCCCCCTTTTTCTCTCATTTTTTCCCCTTTTTTCCCTTTTTTCCCCCCTTTTTTCGTCTTTTTTTCCCCCTTTTTCTCTCATTTTTTTCCCCCTTTTTTCCCATTTTTTCCCATTTTTTTCGGGTTTTTTTCCCCCTTTTTCTCTCATTTTTTCCCCTTTTTTCCCTTTTTTCCCCCCTTTTTTCGTCTTTTTTTCCCCCTTTTTCTCTCATTTTTTTCCCCCTTTTTTCCCATTTTTTCCCCCCTTTTTTCGTCTTTTTTTCCCCCTTTTTCTCTCATTTTTTTCCCCCTTTTTTCCCATTTTTTCCCCATTTTTTCGTCTTTTTTTCCCCCTTTTTCTCTCATTTTTTCCCCCTTTTTTTCCCATTTTTTCCCCATTTTTTCGTCTTTTTTTCCCCCTTTTTCTCTCATTTTTTCCCCCTTTTTTTCCCATTTTTTCCCCATTTTTTCGTCTTTTTTCCCCCTTTTTCTCTCATTTTTTTCCCCTTTTTTCCCATTTTTCCCCCCTTTTTTCGTCTTTTTTTCCCCCTTTCTCTCTCATTTTTTTCCGCTTTTTCCCCCCTTTTTCCTCTTTTTCTCCCATTTTTTCCCCATTTTTTGTCTTTTTTTTCCCCCTTTTTCTCTCTTTTTTTCCGCTTTTTTCCCTTTTTTATCCCCTTTTTTTCCCCTTTTTTCCCCTTTTTTCCTCTTTTTTCCCCCTTTTTTCCCATTTTTATCCCCCTTTTTCCCCCCTTTTCCTCTGTTTTTCCCCTTTTGTCCCTATTTTTTCCCCTTTTTTCCCTTTTTTCCCCTTTTATCCCCTTTTTCCCATTTTTATCCCTTTTTTTACCCCTTTTTCCTCTGTTTTTCCCCTTTTTTCCCTGTTTTTTCCCCTTTTTTCCCCCTTTTTCCCCCTTTTTTCCCCTTTTTTTCTGCCATTTTTATCCCCTTTTTTCCTCTTTTTTTTCCCTTTTTTTCCCTGTTTTTTCCCCTTTTTTCCCCCTTTTTTTCCCCTTTTTCCCCCCTTTTTTCCCCTTTTTTGTCTTTTTCCCCCTTTTTCCCTTTTTTCCCCCCCTTTTTTCTGCCATTTTTATCCCACTTTTTCCCCCTTTTATCCCCCTTTTTTCCCATTTTTATCCCCTTTTTTCCCCCTTTCCCCCCCCATTTTCCTCTTTTTTTCCCCTTTTTTCCCCTTTTTTCCCCTTTTTTCCTCTTTTTTTCCATTTTTATCCCACTTTTCCCCCTTTTTCCTCTTTTTTTCCCCTTTTTTTCCCCCTTTTTTCCCCTTTTTTCCTCTTTTTTCCATTTTTATCCCCCTTTTCCCCCTGTTTCCTAATTTTTCCCCCTTTTTTCCCCCTTTTTCCTCTTTTTTCCCCTTTTTTCCCATTTTGAGACTTTTTCCTTTTTGTTTCCCCTTGAAAATTTTGGGCATTTTCATGGCATTTTCCCTCTTTTGCCCTTGGAAATTTTATTTTTTTTTTCTCTGAGACATTTGGGATTTTTCCTTTTTTTCCCGGAATTTTTCCCACGGAATTTTGGGGTTTTTCACACTTTTTTTTCCCCCTTTGGAAATTTGGGTTTTTCGTGGGTTTTTTGGGGTGAATTTTGGGGGTTCCCGGGTGGGTGTGTCCATGTGCTAAAGGGGGCGTGGCCACATCTGGGTGGGCGTGTCCCCACGCTGAGTGGGCGTGTCCCTCTGTGGCCCCGCCCCTTTCAGGTACTACTACAACAAGCGGATCCTGCACAAGACCAAGGGCAAGAGATTCACCTACAAATTCAATTTTAACAAATTAGTGCTCGTTAATTACCCCTTCATCGACCTGGGGCTGGCAGGTGAGATGTGGGCGGGACTAACGGGGGTGGGCGGGGCTAACGGGGGTGGGCGGGGCTAGCTGGGGTGGGCGGGGCTAACGGGGCTGGGTAGTGCGAGTTACAAATTCAATTTTAACAAATTAGTGATCGTTAATTGCCCCTTCATCGACCTGGGGCTGGCAGGTGAGACGTGGGCGGGGCTAATGGGGTGGGCGGGGTTAACTGGAGTGGGCGGGGCTAACGGGGCTGGGTAGTGCGAGTTACAAATTCAATTTTAACAAATTAGTGCTCGTTAATTACCCCTTCATCGACCTGGGGCTGGCAGGTGAGACGTGGGCGGGGCTAATGGGGTGGGCGGGGTTAACTGGAGTGGGCGGGGCTAACGGGGCTGGGTAGTGCGAGTTACAAATTCAATTTTAACAAATTAGTGATCGTTAATTGCCCCTTCATCGACCTGGGGCTGGCAGGTGAGATGTGGGCGGGACTAACGGGGGTGGGCGGGGCTAGCTGGGGTGGGCGGGGCTAACGGGGGTGGGTAGAGCGAGTTACAAATTCAATTTTAACAAATTAGTGATCGTTAATTGCCCCTTCATCGACCTGGGGCTGGCAGGTGAGGCGTGGGCAGGGCTAACGCCGGTGGGCGGGGTTAGCTGGGGTGGGCGGGGCTACATGGGCCGGGCGGGGCTCTGTGGGATGGGTGTGGCCAGGTGAGGTCAGGATCGCTGGGCGTGGCCATGGAGGGATCTGGGTGTGGTCAGGGTGGGGTTTGGGTGTGCCCAGGTGTGCCCAGGTGTGTTCTGGGTGTGCCCAGGTGTGCCCAGGTGTGTTCTGGGTGTGCCCAGGTGTGCTTTGGGTGTGCCCGGGTGTGCTCTGGGTGTGTCAGGGCAGTGTTTGGGTGTGCCCAGGTGGGCCCAGGTGTGCTCTGGGTGTGCCCAGGTGTGCTCAGGGCGGGGTCTGGGTGTGTCAGGGTGGGGTTTGGGTGTGCCCAGGTACACTCAGGTGTGCCCAGGTGTGCTCTGGGAGTGTCAGGGTGGGGTTTGGGTGTGCCCAGGTACACTCAGGTGTGCCCAGGTGTGCTCTGGGAGTGTCAGGGTGGGGTTTGGGTGTGCCCAGGTGTGTCCAGGTGTGCTCTGGGTGTGTCAGGGCGCGGTTTGGGTGTGTCCAGGTACACTCAGGTGTGCCCAGGTGTGCTCTGGGAGTGCCAGGGCGGGGCTGGGCGGGGCTGGGTGTGCCCAGGTGTGCCCCCCCCGACCCCTCCCCCCCCTTATTATTTATTTTCTCTCTCTCCCTCCCCCTCCCCCCCCTCCCCTCCCCCCCCAGGCCCCCCCCTCCCGCAGAGCGCCCCCCCCCCTCCCCACGGGCGGCTCCCACTTCCGCTTCCCGCCCCTGCCCGGCCCCTCCCCCCCCGACGGCCTCTCCCCCCCGCCCCTCCCCCACCCCCCGCGCTCCCCCACCCTCCTGGGGGGCGGGGCCGGCTCGGGGGGGGGCGGTCCCTCCCTGCTGGCCCCGCCCTTCCCCCACCGCCGCCTGGGCTCGCTCAGCGACGGCTCCGAGGAGCCCGAGGAGCCGCCCCCGCCCCTCCCCCACCCGCCCCGCCACGCCCCGCCCCCGCCGCCCCTCCCCCCGCACCGCGAGCCCGGGGGGGGCGGGGGGGGCGGGGGCGGCTTCCGGCCCCTCCCCCCGCCGCACCCCCCGCCCCGCCTGACCCCCGAGGGGCTGTTCCGCCTCTACCCCTCCCCCCTCCGCGAGCCCCCCCTTAGCCCCTTCGCGGGGGGAGGGGGCGGCGGGGGCGGGGCCGGGGGAGGGGGCGGGGCGGGCGGGCTCCTCCCCCCTCCGCTGAGCCCCGCCCTCCCGCTCAGCCCCCCGCCCCATTTGGGGTACGCCCCCTCCCCCACGCTGAGCCCGCTGCTGGGGGGGTTGGGCGGGGGCGGGGCGGGGGGCGGGGCGGGGGCGGGGTCTCATTTCTCCTTCTCGGCCGAGGACCTGCAGCGCGCGCTGGCGGCGCAGGCGCGGAGCGTCCTCAGCTACCACCTGAGCCCGCGCGCCTTCCTGCCCTGCCCCCCGCCCGCGCTGCTGCTGCGCCCCGCCCCCGCCACGCCCCCCGACACCGCCCCCGCCGCACACGGCCCCGCCCCCTCCTGCCCCGACCCCGCCCCCGCCTTCCCCTTCAAGCTGCAGCCGCCCCCGCCGGGCCGCAGGCACCGAAACCCCGCCCCGCAGGCCCCGCCCCCTTCGGCGGCGGCGTCGTCGTCGTCATCGGCGTCGTCGTCGACGTCATCGGTGGGGGGCGGGGCGGCGGCGGAGCCCCTCCCCCACATCAAGGTGGAGCCCGAGGAGGAGGAGGAGGAGGAGGAGGAGGAGGAGGAGGCGCTGGAGGTGGCGGCGCTGAGCGAGGAGGAGGAGGAGGAGGAGGGCGAGGAAGATGAGGTGTTCGCCCCGCCCCCCGCCGCCAGCGCAGGCCCCGCCCCCTCGAACGGCGGGGGAGGGGCTGCGGAGGAGGGGGCGGGGCCGGCGGGCCGCCCCTCCCCCCCCCGCGTGCCGCTCAAGCTGCGCTTCAAGCGGCGCTGGAGGGAGGGGGGCGGGGCGGGGGGCGGGGCCGGCCCCTCCCCCCCCCGCGCGGACCCCCAGCTGCTGGGTGGGGGAGGGGAGCTGCAGCGCGCCACGGCCCAGCTGTCATTGGAATCGTAATGGGGGAGGGGCGGGCAGGGGGAGGGGCGGCACCGACCCCTCCCCCACCCGAAACCCTTGAGAGAGCCTTAATGAGAGGGGGGAGGGGCAAAGCTGCCTGACCACGCCCCTCCCCCCATCCCCCAACCCCCCCGCTGTGTGGGGGAGGGGTTCAGTGCAGGGAAAGGGGGGAGGGGCCGGCGCAAGCCCCGCCCCCAACGAAACTTTCGGGCGGCCTTGGATGGGGGAGGGGCGGGGAAGGGGGGAGGGGGAGAAAGGTGGAGCCCCTCCCCCACCCCATTGAAAACGGGTGGGACCCTCCCCAAGGAACGGGGGAGGGGCCGAGAATGGGGGAGGGGCTCTGGAGAGGGGGAGGGGAGCGCCAAATTTATAGGGGGGGGGAAACGCAAAAAAAATGGGCGGGGCCACCCCAAAAAAATGGGCGGGAACGCTCAAAAATGGGCGTGGTGCCTTTGAAATGGGCGTGGTACCTTTAAAAATGGGCGGGGCCATCTCAAAACTGGGCGGGAATTCCCTAAAAAATTGGGTGGAATCCCCCAAAAATTTGGGTGAAACCCTCCCAAAAATGGTCAGGAACCCCGAAATTTGGGTGTGACCCCCCCCGAAATTTGGGTAAAACTGCCCCAAAATGGGCGTGAACTCCAAAAATGGGCGGAGCCCGCTGAGAAATGGGCGGGAATTCCCAAAATTTGGATGCAACCCCCCCAAAAATGGGTGTGAGCCTCCATGAAATGGTCGGGAACCCCCAGAATTGGGTGGAACTCCCCAAAAACGGGCAGAACACTAAAAATGGGTGGGAATTCCCACATTTGGGTGAAATTCCCCAAAACCAGGTGGGGACCCCCCAAATTTTGGGTGAAATCCCCCCAAAAACGGGTGAAACTCCCCCCAAAACGGGTGAAACCCCCCAAAAAACAGGCGGGAAACCCCAAAAATTTGGGTGTAATCCCCCCCAAAACGGGTTTGACCCCCCCACCCCCAATCGCTGCGGGACCCCCCCAGTCTGGGCAGGACCCCCTCCCCCCGTTGGGGCTCTGAAGCACAAACCCCAAATTCCGCAACTTTGTCCCCAGAAATGCAAAGCGGGGGGAGGGGCCGCCGGCACAGCCCCTCCCCCACCCCCCGGGGGGGTCTCTGGGATTTTTTTTGTTTTGTTTTTTTGCGGGTGGGGGAGGGGAGGGGTCCCCGGTTTTTTTGTTGTTTTTTTATTTTTTTTGGGGGGGGTCCCCCTTGTACAAACGCTTCATGTAACCAAAAATTGGGGTGGGCGGGGGGGCCCCGACCCACCTGGGATGGGGGGAGGGGCCGGGTGGGGGGTGGGGGAGGGGCGGGAGGGGGAGGGGTCTCCAAGTGCCTGTATTGTACTGTCCGGGGGGGTGGGGGATGGGCGGGGAGGGGGGGGCGGGGTCTCTCTGAAGCCTTATTGACACCTGTAAATAGCGGGGGGGGAGGGGCGGGGGGGGTCACTATGAGAATGTATAAAAATGGATAAAATAACCAATAAAGATTTGACACTTCCGCCGCTCTCCCGGGAGGCCCCGAAATCCTCGGGGAGGCCCCGAATTTACCGGAACGGCGGCCCCGCCCCCCCGGGAGGGTTTTTGGGGGGTACCGGGGGTTCTCGGGCTCGTTCCCGACGCTTAGGCCGCACTTCCGGTTTGGCTTTGCCGTTGCCTGGCAACACCCAATCCCATGTTGCCCTGAGCTTCCTCCCCGCCTCCATTTCCCGTCAGCCTTTGCGCGCTTTGCCCGCCAGCAGCCAATCAGCGTTAGGCTCCCGGAGTGCTCTGCGCGCGCGTTGCCTAGCAACGCTCAGCTCGGCATAACTCCTGCAGCCAATCAGCTGCCGCCTCCCCGCAGGCTCTGCGCGGGCGTTGCTCGGCGACAGCCAATCAGCGGCGCCGTTTATCCCACAATAACCCGCGCGCGGTTTTCCGGACATTTCCGCGATCCCAACCCAGCCCTGAGACCCCCGCGACCCCCCCGAGGACTCTCCCCCAATTCGGGCGGGATTTTCCGTCCCTTTTTATTTTTCCGGTGACTTTTGGTGATCCTGGAGGTCTTTTCGAGGGTTTGAGGGGGTTCCGGGGAGACTGGGGGGCCTTGGCCGGTTTTTGGGGGTTCTGGGTTCCTTTTTTGGGGGTTCTGGGTTGATTATGAGGGGTCTTGGATTGATTTTGGGGTCCCAGCGCCGTTTTTAGGGTGTTTTGAGTCGCTTTTTAAGGGAGAACCTGCGCTGACCAATCAGCGAGCGCGACACGCCCATAGGGGGCGTGGCTTGTCTTACCATCGTCTTTCTCCTTTCCCTGCGCATGCGCCGAGTCTGGTGGGCGCGGCCAGGGTTCCCTCACGTGTGTTTACACGCGGTCCTGCACGTGCGGCTACACGCGGGGGCGTGGCCACCCTGGGGGCGTGGTCATGGGGTGCGGCCTCATCCGAGGGGGCGGGGCCAGGTTGTTTTCTCTCTCCCCGCCCCTCGCGACGGCGGCGCCGATTCTGCCCCGCCCCCCGCGAGTCTGGGACGCCCCCGAGGGGCTCAGGGACCCCCAATTAACGGGGACCACCAATTAACAGAGAGCTTTAATTAACAATTAAGGCCCGGGACCCCTCCTCAATTAAACGCCGGGACCCCCCGCCGTTCCCAGCCCGGAGTGGGCGCGGCCTAAAGGCGGAGTGGGCGTGACCGGGCCCTCGGGCCCCGCCCACGCACGTGGGTCACGTGGGCGGGCGCGCGGCGGCCGCGTGTGGCGGGGGGGCGGGGCCGCGGGGGGCGGCGCGTGCGCGGAGCCAGCGAAGGTGCCAGAAGGATCCGGGCGGCGGAGGCGGCGGAGCCGGTGAGGGGAGAGGGGTCCCGGGACCCCTTTGGGGGCTGATAGGGACGGGGAGGACCCCCGGGAAGGGCGAGCCGTGAGGGGAAAGTCGGCCCTGAGGGGCGGGGACGGGGCTCGGGGAGGGGTTTGGGAGGAGAAACAGCGCTTGTGAGGGCTTTAGGAGAGGTTTTGAGGGGTTTGTGAGGGGAAACTGCCCCTCAGGGGGCTTTAGGATGGGTTCTGAGGGGATTTGTGAGGGGACACTGCCCCTGAGGGGGCTTTAGGAGGGATCCGTGAGGGGAACGAGCCCTCGAGGGAGCTTTAGGATGGGTTCTGAGGGGGTTTGTGAGAGTAAACAGCCTCTGTGGGGGGTTTAGGACGGATCTATCAGGGGAAAGAGCCCCGGAGGAACTGAGGGTGTCCCTGAGGGGATCCGGGGGGTTCTCAGGGGATCCGTCAGGGGAAACAGCCCCTGAGAGGGGTTTGTGCGGTGTTTTTGAGGGGAAACGGGCCTTGAGGGGGCTTTAGGAAAGGTTCGGAGGGGTTTGTGTGGGGAAACAGCGCCTGAAGAGGTCCCTGAGGGGTTCTGAAGGGATCCCTGAGGGGAAACCCTGCCCTGAGAGGGATTTGTGAGGGGATTCGGGGCGTTGTGAGGGGTTTATGAGGTGAAACCTTCACCGAGGGGGCTCTGAGAGGGATCTGTGAGGGGATCCGGGGGCTTCTGAGAGGATCTGAGGGGTTTGTGAGGGGAAACAACCCTTGAGAGGGTTTTAGAAGACATTTTGAGGAGTCTGTGAGGGGATACAGCCCTGAGAGGGTTCTGAGGGGGTTTGTGAGGGGAAACAACCTGTGAGAGGATCCGGAGAGTTTTGAGGAGGTTGGTGAGGGGCAACAGCCCCTGAAGGGGCTTCAGGAGGGGTTCTGAGGGGTTTGTGAGGGGAAACAGCCCCTGAAAGGGGTTTAGGAGGGGTTCTGAGGGGTTTGTGAGGGGAAACAGTCCCTGAAAGGGGTTTAGGAGGGGTTCTGAGGGGGTTTGTGAGGGGAAACAGCCCCTGAAAGGGGTTTAGGAGGGGTTTTGAGGGGTTTGTGAGGGGAAACAGCCCCTGAAAGGGGTTTAGGAGGGGTTTTGAGGGGGTTTGTGAGGGGAAACAACCTGTGAGGGGGATCTGTGAGGGGATCCGGAGAGTTCTGAGGTGGTTTGTGAGGGGAAACAGCCCCTGAAAGGGGCTGAGGAGGGGTTCTGAGGGGTTTGTGAGGGGATCCGGGGAGTTCTGAGAGGGTCTGAGGGGTTTGTGAGGGGAAACAGCTCCTGAGGGGGGTTTAGGAGGGGCTCTGAGGGGTCACTGTCCCCCCGTGTCCCCAGGTGCCCCCAGGTCGCTGTCACCCCTCACAGTTTCACATCCCCCCCTGTCCCCAGGTGCCCCCAGGTCATTATCACCTGTCCCCCCCGTCCCCAGGTGCCACCAGGTCGCTGTCACCCGTCACAGTTTCACATCCCCCCCTGTCCCCAGGTGCCCCCAGGTCGCTGTCACCCGTCACAGTTTCACATTCCCCCCCTGTCCCCAGGTGCCCCCAGGTCATTGTCACCTGTCCCCCTCCGTCCCCAGGTGCCACCAGGTCGCTGTCACCCCTCACAGTTTCACATTCCCCCCGTCCCCAGGTGCCACCAGGTCGCTGTCACCTGTCCCCAGGTGCCCCCAGGTCGCTGTCACCCCTCACAGTTTCACATTCCCCCCCGTCCCCAGGTGCCCCCAGGTCGCTGTCACCCCTCACAGTTTCACATCCCCCCGTCCCCAGGTGCCCCCAGGTCATTGTCACCCCTCACAGTTTCCCGTTCCCCCCCCGTCCCCAGGTGCCCCCAGGTCGCCGCCACCGTGGAGTCGCTGCGGGCGCTGTCGCAGCTGCACTCGCCGCGCCGGGCGGGCGGTGCCGGCGCCGCCGCCATGTCCCGGTGGCCCGAGGAGGAGGAGGAGGAGGAGGAAGGGCTGGCGGCGCACGGCATGCTGTCCCTGCACCGCCTGTTCGAGGTGCTGGCGGCGCAGCTGACGCACGGCGAGGCGGCCGCGCTGTCGCTGCTGCTCGGGGAGGCGCTGCGGGCCCCGGGGAACGACGGCGGGGACGGGGACGGGGACGGGGCGGCCCCGCGGTGGCGGCGGGAGCCGCGGGACGCGCGGGAGCTGCTGCTGGAGCTGGAGCGCCGGGGGCTGTGCCACGAGGGCGACCTGGGGCTGCTGCGGCGGCTGCTGCGCCTGCTGGCGCGCCACGACCTGCTCAGGTGTGTCACCTTGAAGAGGCCGCGGCCAGGTGAGTGACACCCGTGTGTCACCCTGTGTGTTACCCTGTGTGTCACCGGTGTGTTACCCTGTGTGTGCCTCGGCACGACCTGCTCAGGTGTGTCACCTTGAAGAGACCGCGGCCAGGTGAGTGACACCTGTGTGTTACCCTGTGTGTCACCTGTGTGTCACCTCACTGTGTCCCTGCGTGTGCCTCGGCACGACCTGCTCAGGTGTGTCACCTTGAAGAGACCGCGGCCAGGTGAGTGACACCTGTGTGTTACCCTGTGTGTGCCCTGTGTCCCTGTGTGTGCCTCGGCACGACCTGCTCAGGTGTGTCACCTTGAAGAGACTGTGGCCAGGTGAGTGACACCCGTGTGTTACCCTGTGTGTTACCTGTGTGTCACCTCATTGTGTCCCTGTGTGTGCCTCGGCACGACCTGCTCAGGTGTGTCACCTTGAAGAGACCGCGGCCAGGTGAGTGACACCCGTGTGTTACCCTGTGTGTCACCCGTGTGTCGCCCTATGTGTTACCTGTGTGTGACCTCACTGTGTCCCTGTGTGTGCCTTGGCACGGCCTGCTCAGGTGTGTGACACTGAAGAGGCCGCGGCCAGGTGAGTGACACCTGTGTGTTACCCTGTGTGTGCCCTGTGTCCCTGTGTGTGCCTCGGCACGACCTGCTCAGGTGTGTCACCTTGAAGAGACTGTGGCCAGGTGAGTGACACCCGTGTGTCACCTGTGTGTTACCTGTGTGTGACCTCACTGTGTCCCTGTGTGTGCCTTGGCACGGCCTGCTCAGGTGTGTGACGCTGAAGAGGCCGTGGCCAGGTGAGTGACACCCGTGTGTCACCTGTGTGTCACCTGTGTGTGCCCTGTGTCCATGTGTGTGCCCCAGCATGATCTGCTCAGGTGTGTGACACTGAAGAGGCCGCAGCCAGGTGAGTGTCACCCGTGTGTCACTCTGCGTGTCACCCTGTGTTTCACCTGTGTGCCTGTCGCCTCATTGTGTCCCATTGTATCCCTGTGTGTGCCCCAGCACGACCTGCTCAGGTGTGTGATGCTGAAGAGGCCGCAGCCAGGTGAGTGTCACCTGTGTGTCACCCTGCGTGTCACCTCATTGTGTTCCTCTGTGTGTGCCCTGTGTGTGCCTTCTGTCCCTGTGTGTCACCCCCGTGTCCCTCGGCACGACCTGCTCAGGTGTGTCACCCTAAAGAGACCGCGGCCAGGTGAGTGTCACCTGTGTGTCACCTGTGTGTGACCCCGGTGTCCCCCAGCACGACCTGCTCAGGTGTGTCACCTTGAAGAGAGCGCGGCCCGGTGAGTGTCACCTGTGTGTGACCCTGTGTGTCCTGTGTGTCACCCCGGTGTCCCTCGGCACAACCTGCTCAGGTGTGTCACGCTGAAGAGGCTGCGGCCAGGTGAGTGTCACCTGTGTGTCACCTGTGTGTGACCCTGTGTGCCCCAGCACGACCTGCTCAGGTGTGTCACCCTAAAGAGACCGCAGCCAGGTGAGTGTCACCTGTGTGTCACCCCGGTGTCCCCCAGCACGACCTGCTCAGGTGTGTCACCTTGAAGAGACAGAGGCCAGGTGAGCGTCACCTGCGTGTGACCCTGTGTGTCCTGTGTGTCACCCCGGTGTCCCTCGGCACGACCTGCTCAGGTGTGTCACGCTGAAGAGGCCAAGGCCAGGTGAGTGTCCCCTCAGTGTCACCTCATTGTGTCCCTGTGTGCGCCTCGGCATGACCTGTTCAGGTGTGTGACCCTAAAGAGACAGAGGCCAGGTGAGTGTCACCTGTGTGTGACCCTGTGTGTGATTCTGTGTGTCACCCCGGTGTCCCCCAGCACGACCTGCTCAGGTGTGTGACCCTAAAGAGACAGAGGCCAGGTGAGTGTCACCTGTGTGTGCCCTGTGTGTCACCTTAAAGCTCCTGTGGCTTGCCCGCTGTCACCTCCCTGTGTCCTTGCATGTCCCCCAGCAGGACCTGCTGCTCTGTGTCACCCTAAAGTGACCAAAGCCACGGCGGTGTCACCTCCCTGAGGTGGCCACGCCCCCTCTGTGTCACCCTAGAGTTCTGTGTCACCTACTGTGTCCTTCCTTGTCCCCAGTGTCCCCTCAGTGTCCCCTCAGTGTCCCCTCCCTGTCCCCCATCACTCACAGCTGTCCCTCTCTCTGTCCCCGCAGTGTCCCCCTGTGTCCCTCTGTCCCCCATCACTCACAGCTGTCCCCTCTGTCCCCTGTGTCCATCTGTCCCCTGTGTCCCTCTGTCCCCCATCACTCACAGCTGTCCCCTGTGTCCCCTGTGTCCCCTGTGTCCCTCTGTCCCCCTGTGTTCCTCTGTCCCCCATCACTGACAGCTGTCCCTCTCTCTGTCCCCTGTGTCCCCCAGTGTCCATCTGTCCCTGTGTCCATCTGTCCCTGTGTCCCTCTGTCCCCCATCACTCACAGCTGTCCCTCTCTCTGTCCCTGCAGTGTCCCCCTGTGTCCCCAGTGTCCCTCTGTCCCCTGTGTCCCTCTGTCCCCTGTGTCCCTCTGTCCCCCCATCACTCACAGCTGTCCCCTCTGTCCCCTGTGTCCCCCAGTGTCCCCCCTGTGTCCCTCTGTCCCCTGTGTCCATCTGTCCCCCCAGCAGTGACAGCTGTCCCCTCTGTCCCTGCAGTGTCCCCCAAGCGTCCCCCCTGTGTCCCTCTGTCCCCAGTGTCCCCCAGTGTCCCCCTGTGTCCCTCTGTCCCTGTGTCCCTCTGTCCCCCATCACTCACAGCTGTCCCCGCAGTGTCCCCCAGTGTCCCCCAGTGTCCCCCAGTGTCCATCTGTCCCCCAGCACTCACAGCTGTCCCCTCTGTCCCCGCAGTGTCCCCCTGTGTCCCCAGTGTCCATCTGTCCCCTGTGTCCCTCTGTCCCCCAGCACTCACAGCTGTCCCTCTCTCTGTCCCCTCAGTGTCCCCTCCCTGTCCCCCATCACTCACAGCTGTCCCCTCTGTCCCCTGTGTCCCCCAGTGTCCCCCCAGTGTCCATCTGTCCCCTGTGTCCCTCTGTCCCCCAGCACTGACAGCTGTCCCTCTCTCTGTCCCCTCAGTGTCCCCTCCCTGTCCCCCATCACTCACAGCTGTCCCTCTCTCTGTCCCCGCAGTGTCCCCCGAGCGTCCCCCCTGTGTCCCCGCCCTGGGGGGCACCTGCCCGAGCCCCGCCCAGCCCCGCCCCGAGCACTGGGAGACAGGTGAGAGCCTCGGGGACACCTTGGGGACACCTTGGGGACACCTTGGGGACAGTTTGGGGCACCTGGGGTCACTTTGGAGCACCTGGGGTGACTTTGGGGCACTTTGGGGTCACTTTGGGGTTGTTGTGCAAGGCTGAGGGTCAGTTTGGGGCAATTTGGGGTCACTTTGAGGCACTTTGGGGTCAATTTTGGGCACTTTGGGGGTACCTTGCGGTCACTTTGGGGTCTTGGGGCACTTTGGGGCACCTTGGGACACTTGGGGTGATTTTGGGGTCAGTTTTGGGCACTTTGGGGTCAGTTTTGGGCACTTTGGGGTCAGTTTTGGGCACTTTGGGGTCAGTTTTGGGCACTTGGGGGTCATTTTAGGGACTGCAGGGGGAGGGTCACCCCAGGGGTCACTCGTTGGTCACTCTGTGTCCCCCCATTGGTCACTCTGTGGTCACTCTGTGTCCCCCCATTGGTCACTCATTGGTCACTCAGGGGTCACTCATTGGTCACTCAGTGTCCTCCTGTTGGTCACTCATTGGTCACTCTGTGTCCCCCCATTGGTCACTCAGTGGTCACTCATTGGTCACTTTGTGTCCCCTCATTGGTCATTCATTGGTCACTCATTGGTCACTCATTGGTCACTCAGTGGTCGCTCATTGGTCACTCTGTGTCCACCCATTGGTCACTCAGTGGTCACTCATTGGTCACTCTGTGTCCCCCCATTGGTCACTCATTGGTCACTCAGTGGTCACTCTGTGTCCCCCCATTGGTCACTCATTGGTCACTCAGGGGTCACTCATTGGTCACTCAGTGTCCTCCTGTTGGTCACTCATTGGTCACTCTGTGTCCCCCCATTGGTCACTCAGTGGTCGCTCATTGGTCACTCTGTGTCCCCCCATTGGTCACTCATTGGTCACTCTGTGTCCCCCCATTGGTCACTCTGTGTCCCCCCATTGGTCACTCTGTGTCCCCCCATTGGTCACTCAGTGGTCACTCATTGGTCACTCTGTGTCCCCTCAGTGGTTATTCATTGGTCACTCATTGGTCACTCATTGGTCACTCATTGGTCACTCAGTGGTCACTCATTGGTCACTCTGTGTCCCCCCATTGGTCAGTCAGTGGTCACTCATTGGTCACTCTGTGTCCCCCCATTGGTCACTCATTGGTCACTCTGTGTCCCCCCCCAGGTTCCAGCTCGGGGAAGCGGAAACGGAATTCCCGAAGTTCCCGAAATTCCCGAAGTTCCCGAAGTCTCCGAAATTCCCAAAGTTCCCGAAATCTCCGAAATTCCCGAAATTCCCGGCGGCCCCGGAGGCCCCTCCCCCACCGAGAGATCCCCCAGGACCCCCCTGAGCCCCCGGCCAGGGTCACCTGTGGTACGGACTGGGAGCAAACTGGGAACGGACTGGGATCAAACTGGGAGGGACTGGGATCAAACTGGGAGGGACTGGGGTGTACTGGGAATGGACTGGGAGGGACTGGGAACAAACTGGGATGGACTGGGATATACTGGGAGGGACTGGGAGGGGATTGGGAGGGACTGGGATATACTGGGAGGGACTGGGACAGAAACCAGTATGGAACTGGGAGCACTGGGAGGGACAAACTGGGACAAACTGGGAGGGACAAACTGGGAACGTCCCAGTATGGAACTGGGAGCACTGGGAGGGACAAACTGGGACAAACTGGGAGGGACAAACTGGGAACATCCCAGTATGGAACTGGGAGCGCTGGGAGGGACAAACTGGGAACGTCCCAGTACGGAACTGGGAGCACTGGGAGGGACAAACTGGGACAAACTGGGAGGGACAAACTGGGAACGTCCCAGTATGGAACTGGGAGCACTGGGAGGGACAAACTGGGAACGTCCCAGTATGGGACTGGCAGCACTGGGAGGGACAAACTGGGACAAACTGGGAGGGACAAACTGGGAACATCCCAGTATGGAACTGGGAGCACTGGGAGGGACAAACTGGGAACGTCCCAGTACGGAACTGGGAGCACTGGGAGGAACAAACTGGAAATGTCCCAGTATGGAACTGGGAGCACTGGGAGGGACAAACTGGGAACGTCCCAGTATGGGACTGGGAGCACTGGGAGGGATAAACTGGGACAAACTGGGAGCACTGGGAGGGACAAACTGGGACAAACTGGAAGGGACAAACTGGGAACATCCCAGTATGGAACTGGGAGCACTGGGAGGGACAAACTGGGAACGTCCCAGTACGGAACTGGGAGCACTGGGAGGGACAAACTGGGAATGTCCCAGTATGGAACTGGGAGCACTGGGAGGGACAAACTGGGACAAACTGGAAGGGACAAACTGGGAACATCCCAGTATGGAACTGGGAGCACTGGGAGGGACAAACTGGGAACGTCCCAGTATGGGACTGGCAGCACTGGGAGGGACAAACTGGGACAAACTGGGAGGGACAAACTGGGAACATCCCAGTATGGAACTGGGAGCACTGGGAGGGACAAACTGGGAACGTCCCAGTATGGAACTGGGAGCACTGGGAGGGACAAACTGGGAACGTCCCAGTATGGGACTGGCAGCACTGGGAGGGACAAACTGGGACAAACTGGGAGGGACAAACTGGGAACATCCCAGTATGGAACTGGGAGCACTGGGAGGGACAAACTGGGAACGTCCCAGTACGGAACTGGGAGCACTGGGAGGGACAAACTGGGAACGTCCCAGTATGGAACTGGGAGCACTGGGAGGAACAAACTGGGAACGTCCCAGTATGGGACTGGGAGCACTGGGAGGGATAAACTGGGACAAACTGGGAGCACTGGGAGGGACAAACTGGGACAAACTGGGAGGGACAAACTGGGAACGTCCCAGTATGGAACTGGGAGCACTGGGAGGAACAAATTGGGAACGTCCCAGTATGGGACTGGGAGCACTGGGAGGGATAAACTGGGACAAACTGGGAGCACTGGGAGGGACAAACTGGGAATGTCCCAGTATGGAACTGGGAGCACTGGGAGGGACAAACTGGGAACGTCCCAGTATGGGACTGGGAGCACTGGGATGTAAACAGGAAGTGGGAGGGCCGAGTGCCCCAGCCCAGGAACTGGGAGAACTGGGCAAACTGGGAGAACTGGGAATTGCCTGTGAGGTCACTGGGAGCACTGGGACGGCCAGTCCCGTGCTGGAACTGGGCAAACTGGGAGAACTGGGAGGGACAGACTGGGAGAACTGGGAGAACCGGACCTGCCGAGGCGACGCCGGGGCTTGTGGGGCAGCGAGGCACTGGGCAAACTGGGTTATACTGGGAGTGCCGAACTGGGTTATACTGGGAGCACTGGGAGTGCTGAACTGGGTTATACTGGGAGTGCTGAACTGGGTTATACTGGGAGTGCCGAACTGGGTTATACTGGGAGTGCTGACCTGGGCTATACTGGGAACACTGGGAGTGCTGAACTGGGTTATACTGGGAGTGCTGAACTGGGCTATACTGGGAACACTGGGAGTGCTGAACTGGGTTATACTGGGAGTGCTGAACTGGGTTATACTGGGAGTGCTGAACTGGGCTATACTGGGAACACTGGGAGTGCCGAACTGGGTTATACTGGGAGTGCTGAACTGGGTTATACTGGGAGTGCTGAACTGGGCTACACTGGGAGCACTGGGAGTGCCGAACTGGGTTATACTGGGAGTGCTGACCTGGGCTATACTGGGAACACTGGGAGTGCTGAACTGGGTTATACTGGGAGTGCTGAACTGGGTTATACTGGGAGTGCTGAACTGGGTTATGCTGGGAACACTGGGAGTGCTGAACTGGGTTATACTGGGAGCACTGGGAGTGCCAAACTGGGTTATACTGGGAGTGCCGAACTGGGTTATACTGGGAGTGCTGACCTGGGCTATACTGGGAACACTGGGAGTGCTGAACTGGGTTATACTGGGAGCACTGGGAGTGCCAAACTGGGTTATACTGGGATTGCCAAACTGGGTTTTACTGGGAGCACTGGGAGTGCCGAACTGGGTTATACTGGGAGTGCTGAACTGGGTTATACTGGGAGCACTGGGAGTGCCAAACTGGGTTATACTGGGAGTGCTGAACTGGGCTATACTGGGAGCACTGGGAGTGCTGGGAGTGACCCATACGGGTTCTCACTGGTTCGTAGTGGTCTGTACTGGTTGTAACTGGTTTATACTGGTCTATACTGGTTTACAGACGTCCATCGCTGTGTCTGAGCTGAGCACTGTGGGTTATACTGGTTTATACTGTTCCATACTGGTTCTAACTGGTTTATACTGGTCTATACTGGTTCTAACTGGTTTATTAGACTGGTTTATACTGGTTTAGAGTGGTCTGTACTGGTCCGTACTGGTTTATGGACAGCTGTCTCTGTGACTGAGCCGAGCACGAGTGCTCTGGGTTACACTGGGCTATACTGTTCCCTACTGGTTTGTACTGGTTGTAACTGGTTTGTACTGGTTGTAACTGGTTTATTATACTGGTTCATACTGGTCCATACTGGTTTATGGACAGCTGTCTCTGTGTCTGAGCCGAGCACTGCGAGCACGGGTGCTCTGGGTTACACTGGTTCATACTGGGTTATAGTGTTCCATACTGGGTTTTACTGTTCCATACTGGTTCTAACTGGTTTATACTGTTCCATACTGGTTCTGACTGGTTTATACTGGTTTAGAGTGGTCTGTACTGGTCCATACTGGTTTATGGACAGCTGTCTCTGTGTCTGAGCCGAGCACTGCGAGCACGGGTGCTCTGGGTTAGACTGGTTCATACTGGGTTATAGTGTTCCATACTGGGTTTTACTGTTCCATACTGGTTCTAACTGGTTTATACTGTTCCATACTGGTTCTGACTGGTTTATACTGGTTTAGAGTGGTCTGTACTGGTCCATACTGGTTTATGGACAGCTGTCTCTGTGTCTGAGCCGAGCACTGCGAGCACGGGTGCTCTGGGTTAGACTGGTTCATACTGGGTTATAGTGTTCCATACTGGGTTTTACTGTTCCATACTGGTTCTAACTGGTTTATACTGGTCCATACTGGTTCTAACTGGTTTATACTGTTCCATACTGGTTCTAACTGGTTTATTAGACTGGTTTATACTGGTTTAGAGTGGTCTGTACTGGTTTATGGACAGCTGTCTCTGAGCCGAGCACGGGTGCTCTGGGTTCTATGGGGTTGTGGTGGCCCATAGTGACCCATACTGGCTCTGACTGGTTTTATACTGGTTCTAACTGGTTTATACTGGTTTTCACCCCCAGACATCCGCCTGCGCGTCCGCGCCGAGTACTGCGAGCACGAGCGCGCTGGGTTACACTGGGATATACGGGGTTATAGTGATCTATAGTGATCCATACTGGTCTCTAACTGGTCCGTACTGGTTTGTACTGGTTGCGGACGCCGAGTACTGCGAGCACGAGCGCACTGGGGTAGATGGGGTTACAATGGTCCATACTGGGTTATACTGGTCTCTAACTGGTCCGTACTGGTTTGTACTGGTTGCAGACATCTGTCTCTGTGTCTGTGCCGAGTACTGTGAGCGTGCCCTGGGTTATACTGGGGTAGATGGGGTTACAATGGTCCATACTGGGTTATACTGGTCTCTAACTGGTTCTAACTGGTTTGTACTGGTTCTAACTGGTCTGTACTGGTTCTAACTGGTTCTAACTGGTTTTAGACATCCGCCTGCACGTCCGCGCCGAGTACTGCGAGCACGAGCGCGCCCTGGGATATACGGGGTTCTATGGGGTTATAATGGGATATAGTGGTCCATACTGGGTTATACTGGTCTCTAACTGGTCCGTACTGGTTCTAACTGGTTTCAGACATCCGCCTGCGCATCCGTGCCGAGTACTGCGAGCACGAGTGCGCCCTGGGTTATACTGGGGTAGATGGGGTTACAATGGTCCATACTGGGTTATACTAGTCTCTAACTGGTCCATACTGGTTCTAACTGGTTCTAACTGGTTTCAGACATCCGCCTGCGCATCCGCGCCGAGCACTGCGAGCATGAGTGCCCTGGGTTATACTGGGATATACGGGGTTATAATGGTCCATACTGGGTTATACTGGTTCTAACTGGTCCATACTGGTTCTAACTGGTTTCAGACATCCGCCTGCGCGTCTGCGCCAAGTACTGCGAGCACGAGCGCCCTGGGTTATACTGGGATATACGGGGTTACAATGGTCCATACTGGGTTATACTGGTTCTAACTGGTCCATACTGGTTCTAACTGGTTTCAGACATCCGCCTGCGCGTCTGCGCCAAGTACTGCGAGCACGAGCGCCCTGGGTTATACTGGGATATATGGGGTTCTATGGGGTTATAATGGGATATAGTGTTCCATACTGGGTTATACTGGTCTCTAACTGGTCCATACTGGTTCTAACTGGTTCTAACTGGTTTCAGACATCCGCCTGCGCATCTGTGCCGAGTACTGCGAGCACGAGCGCGCCCTGGGTTATACTGGGGTAGATGGGGTTACAATGGTCCATACTGGGTTATACTGGTCTCTAACTGGTCCATACTGGTCTCTAACTGGTTCTAACTGGTTCCAGACATCCGCCTGCGCGTCCGCGCCGAGTACTGCGAGCACGAGCGCGCCCTGGGATATACGGGGTTATAATGGTCCATACTGGGTTATACTGGTCTCTAACTGGTTCTAACTGGTTCCAGACATCCGCCTGCGCGTCCGCGCCGAGTACTGCGAGCACGAGCGCGCCCTGCGCCGCGCCGTGGCCTCGAGCCGCCCGCGGGGCCCGGGCCGGGCGCTGGACGTGTTCGGCCAGGCCAGCGGGGTGCTCAAGGCGCGCGACCTGGGCTCCATCCTGTGCGACATCAAGTTCTCGGAGCTGTCGTACCTGGAGGCGTTCTGGGGCGATTACCTGAGCGGGGCGCTGCTGGAGGCGCTCAAGGGCGTGTTCCTCACCGAGGGGCTGCGCGGCGCCGTGGGCCACGAGGACGTGCGGCTGCTGGTCAGCGTGGACCAGGACGACTACGAGGCGGGCAGGAGGCTGCTGATGGCGGCGGCGCAGCCGGGCCGCAGGGGCTGACGAGCCTGGGGGGGAGCTGGAGAGGTTTGGGGTGAAAGGAAAGGGAAATGGGGGTAAAAAATACTGAAATTGTAAAGATTTGCGGTGAAAGGGATGGGGGTTGTGAAAGGAAAATGGGGGTGAAATGTAAAGATTTGGGGTGGGGAAAGAAATGTGGGGGGGGTAAAAATGTAAAAATTTGGGGTGGTGAAGAATGGCAGTTGTGAAAGGAAAATGGGGGTGAAAAATGGGAAATTGTAAAGATTTGGGGTGAAAGGGAAATGGGGGTGGGAAATGGGAAATTGTAAAGGTTTGGGGTGAAGGGAAAGGGAAATGGGGGTGGGAAATGGGAAATTGTAAAGGTTCGGGGTGAAAAATGGGAAATTGTAAAGGTTTGGGGTGAAAGGGAAATGGGGGTGGGAAATGGGAAATTGTAAAGGTTTGGGGTGAAGGGAAAATGGGGGTGAAAATGTGAAATTGTAAAGGTTTGGGGTGAAAGGAAAATGGGGTGGAAAATGGGAGATTGTAAAGGTTTGGGGTGAAGGGAAAGGAAATGGGGGTGGGAAATGGGAAATTGTAAAGGTTCGGGGTGAAAAATGGGAAATTGTAAAGGTTTGGGGTGAAAGGAAAGGAAATGGGGGTGGGAAATGGGAGATTGTAAAGGTTTGGGGTGAAGGGAAAGGAAAATGGGGGTGAAAAATGTAAAAATTTGGAGTTTAAAGAATGGGGGTTGTGAAAGGAAAATGGGGGTGAAAAATGTGAAATTGTAAAGGTTTGGGGTGGGAAAATAAATGGGGGGGTAAAAAATGTAAAAATGTAAAGATTTGGGGTGAAAGGAAAGGGGATTGTGAAAGGAAAATGGGGGTGAAATGTAAAGATTTGGGGTGGGGAAAGAAATGTGGGGGGGGTAAAAATGTAAAAATTTGGGGTGGTGAAGAATGGCAGTTGTGAAAGGAAAATGGGGGTGAAAAATGGGAAATTGTAAAGATTTGGGGTGAAAGGGAAATGGGGGTGAAAAATGGGAAATTGTAAAGGTTTGGGGTGAAGGGAAACGGAAATGGGGGTGGGAAATGGGAAATTGTAAAGGTTCGGGGTGAAAAATGGGAAATTGTAAAGGTTTGGGGTGAAAGGGAAATGGGGGTGGAAAATGGGAAATTGTAAAGGTTTGGGGTGGGAAAAGAAATGGGGGAGAAATAAATGGGGGGGTAAAAAATGTAAAAATGTTAAAATTTGGGGTTTAAGGAAGGGGGGATGTGAAAGGAAAATGGGGGTGGGAAATGGGAAATTGTAAAGGTTTGGGGTGAAGGGAAAGGGAAATGGGGGTGGAAAATGGGAAATTGTAAAGGTTCGGGGTGAAAAATGGGAAATTGTAAAGGTTTGGGGTGAAAGGAAAATGGGGGTGGAAAATGGGAAATTGTAAAGGTTTGGGGTGGGGAAAGAAATGGGGGGGGAAATAAATGGGGGGGGTAAAAAATGTAAAAATGTAAAAATTTGGGGTGGTGAAGAATGGCGGTTGTGAAAGGAAAATGGGGGTGAAAAATGGGAAATTGTAAAGGTTTGGGGTGGGAAAATAAATGGGGGGGTAAAAAATGTATAAATGTAAAAATTTGGGGTGGTGAAGAATGGCAGTTGTGAAAGGAAAATGGGGTGAAAAATGTGAAATTGTAAAGATTTGGGGTGGGAAAAGAAATGGGGGGGTAAAAAATGTAAAAATGTAAAAATTTGGAGTTTAAAGAATGGTTGTGAAAGGAAAATGGGGGTGAAAAATGGGAAATTGTAAAGATTTGGGGTGGGAAAAGAAATGGGGGGGGTAAAAAATGTCAAAATGTAAAAATTTGGGGTGGTGGAGAAGGGAGGGGGAAAATAAATAGGGGTGTGAAAAACGTAAAATTGTGGGAATTTGGGGTGATAAAGAAAAGGGGGAGCTAAAAATGGGGGGGTTAAAAAAAAGTGAAATTGTAAAAATTTGGGGTGAAAAGAATGGAGGGGTTTAAAAATGGGGGTTTGGAAAGGGGAGGGGTCTTTAAAGAAAGGGGGTCCCCAAAAATGGGGGTCCTAAAAAATTGGGGTCCCCAAAAATGGGGGTCTTGAAAAAGGGGGGGTCCCAAAAAATGGGGGTCCCAAAAAATGGGGGTCCTAAAAAATGGGGGTCCCTAAAAATGGGGGTCCCCAAAAATGGGGGTCCCAAAAAATGGGGGTCCCCAAAAATGGAGGTCCCCAAAAATTGGGGTCCCCAAAAATTGGGGTCTTGAAAAAGGGGGGGTCCCCCAAAAATGGGGGTCCCAAAAAATTGGGGTCCTAAAAAATTGGGGTCCCCAAAAATGGGGGTCCTAAAAAATGGGGTTCCCCAAAAATGGGGGTCCCCAAAAATGGGGGTCCTAAAAAATTGGGGTCCCCAAAAATTGGGGTCTTGAAAAAGGGGGGGTCCCCAAAAATGGGGTTCCCCAAAAATGGGGGTCCCCAAAAATGGGGTGAGGACCCCCCCAGGAAAAAAAGGGGGGGATTCCAAAAATGGGGAGGGGGGGCCCCAAAATGAGAATTTGAGACCCCAAAAAAAGGAGGGGACCCCCCCCATTCTGCCCCTCCCCCAAAGGGGCGGAGCTGTAAATATGTAAATGAGGTATTCAAATGAGGGGCGGGGCCTGGGTGGTTTGGGGGTGGTGACGTCACTGGAAGGGGGCGGGGCGCACCCCCAAAGTGCCTAAAGGGGGAGTGGGCGGGGTTAAATATGTAAATGAACCTAAAGGGGCGGGGTTTGTACATAGGGGCGGGGCCGGGGCTTCCCCCCGAATTTGGGGGAGATTTTTGGAATTTCCTGAAATAAGAAATTTGGAAAAAGGAGAAAAAGGAGCCCGAGTGGTTTTTGGGGGGAATCGGGAGGATTTGGGAAAAAAATATAAAAAATTTGGGGGAAAAATTGAATTTTAAAGGGATGGGAGTGGTAATTTAAGGGTTAAAATGCATTAAATTGAATTAAAATTGGATTTTAGTTTTAATTAATTTTTATTTTAATTACAATTAAGTTTAATTTTAATTTTAATTAAATTTTAATTTTAATTAAATTTAATTTTAATTTAAAATTAATTTTAATTTTTTTTAATATTAATTACTTTTTATTTTAGGGGGTAAAAAGGGAATTTCTGGGAATAAATCAGGAATTGGGAAGGGGGGGGGGAAAGGGAATTTTGGGGGGGAAATTGGGATTTATGGGGGTTAAAATTGGGAACTTTGGGTAATTTTGGGGTGGAAATTGGGGCTCTGTAGGGTCGAATTCCACAGGGAAAGAGAAAAATCCATGGGACAAATGAAAATCCATAAGGTGAGTGAAAATCCATAGGATAAAAGTAAAAAATCCATAAAATAAATGAAAAATCCATAAGGAAAATAATTTGTGTAAGTGAAAAATCCATCGGGGACATGAAAAAATCCCCCAGGGGAAAGCGAAAAATCCATTGGGAAAGTGAAAATTCGTAAAGGGAATTAAAATCCAGAGGGGGAAATCCACGGGAAAAATGAAAATCTGTAGGGATGAAGTGAAAAATCCATAAAATAAATGAAAAATCCATAAGGGAAATAATTAGTGTAAGCGAAAATCTATAGGGGAAAAGGTGAAAAATCCATAGGGAAATTGAAAAATCAATTGGATAAATGGAAATCCATAGGGGAAAACTGAAAAATGCATAGGGAAATTGAAAAATCAATAGGAAAAATGAAAATCCATAGGGGAAAAAGTGAAAAATCCATAAAACAAATAAAAACCCATAAGGGAAATAATTTGTGTAAGTGAAAATCCATAGGGGAAAAGGTGAAAAATGCATAGGGAAATTGAAAAATCAATTGGATAAATGGAAATCCATAGGGGAAAACTGAAAAATCCATAGGGAAATTGAAAAATCAATAGGAAAAATGAAAATCCATAGGAGAAAAGGTGAAAAATCCATAGGGGAAAAGGTGAAAAATGCATAAAACACATAAAAACCCATAGGGAAATAATTTAAGTGAAAATCCATGGGAGAAAAAGTGAAAAATGCAGAGGGAAATTGAAAAATCAATTGGAAAAATGGAAATCCATAGGGGAAAAAGTGAAAAATCCATAAAACAGATAAAAACCCATAGGGAAATAATTTGTGTAAGCGAAAATCCATAGGGGAAAAGGTGAAAAATCCATAGGGAAATTGAAAAATCAATTGGATAAATGGAAATCCATAGGGGAAAAGGTGAAAAATCCATAAAATAAATGAAAAATCCATAAGGGAAATAATTTGTGTAAACGAAAATCCATAGGGGAAAAGGTGAAAAATGCATAGGGAAATTGAAAAATCAATTGGATAAATGAAAATCCATAGGGGAAAAGTGAAAAATCCATAGGGAAATTGAAAAATCAATGGGATAAATGGAAATCCATAGGGGAAAAGGTGAAAAATCCATAAAACAAATAAAAACCCATAGGGAAATAATTTAAGTGAAAATCCATGGGAGAAAAAGTGAAAAATGCAGAGGGAAATTGAAAAATCAATTGGAAAAATGAAAATCCATAGGGGAAAAAGTGAAAAATCCATAAAACAGATAAAAACCCATAGGGAAATAATTTGTGTAAGCGAAAATCCATAGGGGAAAAGGTGAAAAATCCATAGGGAAATTGAAAAATCAATTGGATAAATGGAAATCCATAGGGGAAAACTGAAAAATGCATAGGGAAATTGAAAAATCAATAGGAAAAATGAAAATCCACAGGAGAAAAAGTGAAAAATGCATAAAACAGATAAAAACCCATAGGGAAATAATTTGTGTAAGCGAAAATCCATAGGGGAAAAGGTGAAAAATCCATAAAATAAATGAAAAATCCATAAGGGAAATATTTAGTGTAAGTGAAAATCCATAGGGGAAAAGGTGAAAAATGCATAAAACAAATAATAACCCATAGGGAAATAATTTGTGTAAGCGAAAATCCATAGGGGAAAAGGTGTAAAATCCATAGGGAAATTGAAAAATCAATGGGATAAATGGAAATCCATAGGGGAAAAGGTGAAAAATCCATAAAACAAATAAAAACCCATAGGGAAATAATTTAAGTGAAAATCCATGGGAGAAAAAGTGAAAAATGCAGAGGGAAATTGAAAAATCAATTGGAAAAATGAAAATCCATAGGGAAAAAGTGAAAAATCCATAAAACAGATAAAAACCCATAGGGAAATAATTTGTGTAAGCGAAAATCCATAGGGGAAAAGGTGAAAAATCCATAGGGAAATTGAAAAATCAATAGGAAAAATGAAAATCCATAGGGGAAAAGTGAAAAATCCATAGGGAAATTGAAAAATCAATGGGATAAATGGAAATCCATAGGGGAAAAGGTGAAAAATCCATAAAACAAATAAAAACCCATAGGGAAATAATTTAAGTGAAAATCCATGGGAGAAAAAGTGAAAAATGCATAGGGAAATTGAAAAATCAATTGGAAAAATGGAAATCCACAGGGGAAAAAGTGAAAAATCCATAAAACAGATAAAAACCCATAGGGAAATAATTTGTGTAAGCGAAAATCCATAGGGGAAAAGGTGAAAAATCCATAAAATAAATGAAAAATCCATAAGGGAAATATTTAGTGTAAGTGAAAATCCATAGGGGAAAAGGTGAAAAATGCATAAAACAAATAATAACCCATAGGGAAATAATTTGTGTAAGCGAAAATCCATAGGGGAAAAGGTGTAAAATCCATAGGGAAATTGAAAAATCAATTGGATAAATGAAAATCCACGGGGGAAAAGGTGAAAAATGCATAAAATAAACGCCAAATGCGTGGAATAAATGAACAAATCCATTGAATAAATTAAAATCTACAGGGGAAATTTTAAATGACCCCAAATCCCGCTGGGAATTCCACAGGGGACGGCGCCAATAGGGGATCAATGGGGGATCAATGGGGGATTATTGGGGGATCAATGGGGGATCAATAGGAAATCAATAGGGGATCAATGGGGAATCAATGGGGGATCAATAGGGGATCAATGGGGGATCAATAGGGGAACAATGGCGGAACAATGGGGGATCAATAGGAAATCAATGGGGGAACAATGGGGGATCAATGGGGGATCAATGGGGGAACAATGGGGGATCAATAGGGCATCAATGGGGGATCAATGGGGGATCAATGGGGGAACAATGGGGGATCAATAGGAAATCAATGGGGGATCAATGGGGGATTATTTGGGGATCAATAGGGGATCAATGGGGGAACAACGGGGGATCAATGGGGGAACAATGGGGGATCAATAGGAAATCAATGGGGGATCAATGGGGGATTATTTGGGGATCAATGGGGGATCAATAGGGGATCAATGGGGGAACAATGGGGGATCAATGGGGATCAATAGGGGATCAATATGGGATCAATGGGGGATCAATGGGGGAACAATGGGGGATCAATGGGGGATTATTGGGGGATCAATGGGGGAACAATGGGGGATCAATAGGAAATCAATAGGCGATCAATGGGGGATTATTTGGGGATCAATAGGGGATCAATGGGGGAACAATGGGGGATCAATGGGGGATCAATAGGGGATCAATAGGAAATCAATAGGGGATCAATGGGGGAACAATGGGGATGAATGGGGGGAATTGATGGGGGATCAATGGGGGATTATTGAGGGATTAATTGGGGATCTATCAGTGATCAATGGGGGAATTGATTGGGGATCAATGGGGGATTATTGGGTGATCTATTGGGGATCGATGGGGATTATTGGGAACATCAATGGGGGATCCATAGGGGATCAATGGGGGATTATTGGGGAACTGTAGAGGATCAATGGGGGATCAATGGGGGAATTGATTGGGGATTTGTAGGGGATCTATAGGGGATCTATAGGAGATTATTGGGGGATTAATGGAGGATTGATTTGGGATCGATTGGCGATCTATGGGGATCAATGGGGGAATTGAATGGGGATTTGTAGGGGATCAATGGGATTGATTGGGAACATCCATAGGGGATCTGTAAGGGATTGATGGGCAATTGATTGGGGATCAATGGGGGATCGATTGGGGATTCATAGGGGATCAATCGGGAAGATCAATGGGGGATCCATAGGGGATCAATGGGGATTTATTGGGGGATCCATAGGGGATCAATGGGGGTTTATTGGGGATCAATGGGGGTTTATTGGGGGATCCATAGGGGATCAATGGGGATTTATTGGGGATCAATGGGGGTCTATTGGGGGATCCATAGGGGATCAATGGAGGATTTATTGGGATCAATGGGGGTTTATTGGGGGATCCATAGGGGATCAATGGGGATTTATTGGGGATCAATGGGGGTCTATTGGGGGATTCATAGGGGATCAATGGAGGATTTATTGGGGATCAATGGGGGTTTATTGGGGGATCCATAGGGGATCAATGGAGGATTTATTGGGGATCAATGGGGTTTATTGGGGGATCCATAGGGGATCAATGGAGGATTTATTGGGGATCAGTGGGGGTTTATTGGGGATCAATGGGGGATCCATAGGGGATCAATGGGGGATTTATTGGGGATCAATGGGGGTTTATTGGGGGATCCATAGGGGATCAATGGGGATTTATTGGGGGATCCATAGGGGATCAATGGGGGATTTATTGGGGATCAATGGGGGATTATTGGGGGATCCATAGGGGATCAATGGGGGTTTATTGGGGGATTTATTGGGGATCAATGGGGTTTATTGGGGGATTTATTGGTGATCAATGGGGGTTTATTGGGGATCAATGGGGGTTTATTGGGGATCAATGGGGGTTTATTGGGGATCAATGGGGGTTTATTGGGCCCCTTCCCCCATTTCCCAGCCCCTTCCCCAATTTGGGATTTTCCCACCTTTGCTTTGGGATGGGGGGGGGGGGGGAAAAAAAATCC